>NW_009953811.1:3491053-3505006 GCF_000747805.2 Chaetura pelagica
CCATGTTAGAAATGAGTAACATTTCAAATGTACAAATCATGTACTTTGCATTCAAAATCACAACTGGTTTGCTGTATAGCCAAGCTAATAAGCATTAGCCACACAACTGTGCACAATTAACTTCTTCTTTTAGAACACTTTGCAGTTAGAATTCTGAATTCTTTTGTAGCCTGTTTTCTCTTAGCTGTTAGCTCCAGAACAGAGAATATCTGAAAATCCCAGCACAGCTGATAGTTTTCTCAAAGGTAAAGCCAGCTGCAGCAAGTAGGTTTGCCAGTTAAATGAGTGGTGATTTGCTTCTCATTATGAATGTGTGTGAAGTTTGGTGCTGAATGGGCCAGTCTCAGTGACTGAAACCTTCTCTATCTAGAGCACACAGACATCCAAGGGCATAGGTTTTCTTCCTTACATTATGAAATTTGACTTTAGGGGATCATGACTAACAGGGGAAAAAAAATAACTTGGTCTCTGACCCATTCATTACTTGAGTTGTGTATTTCATAAAGCTGCCGCTTGCAGTGACAATTAGTAGGACAAATGTGTACTGACAGTTGGGCTGTGGACACCCGAGTTCATTTCAGAAAAGCATTTAAATAGCCATCAGGTGATAAGAACTTCTGATGTTTGAAAGTTGCCTTATTAAGTGTAGGCCGCCCATGACTAGTGTGATCACTGCCTTCTGCTGGATGCCTCTGTATTCGTTTTCCCCTTGGATCTTCTGTTCCATTTTTGTTTTCTTTAGTCTGACTTTTCTTTCTGTTTGGGAAATGGAGAAGATGTAGCAACAAATCTGTCTTTTCTCATATCTCATTTCTCCACCCTCTTCCTGCTCTCCAGAAGTATTATCCAAGTTCTCTGCAGTTCACAACAGAGGGGGCCCCTTGAAGCAAAACAGTCCAGAGATCTGGAAAGAAGCATCACGGAGAGAGCCATAAACTTTTCCCCTAGTGAATACACAACTTGCCATGATCTGCTGAATTGTTCCTTAGCCATCTGTGTTTAAGCAGACTCTCTGTTCTACAGAGACTATATGGCTCAAATAATGTGTAATAGGATATGGGACATGAACCCTTTCAGGAGTTCAAATCCAGCATCAGACCTGCAGAGACCAGAAATATCTGGTGGCATTTTGGCAAGGTTGGTAGCACCAAAGAGACTCTACTAACCAGGAGTCCACATAACTAGACTATTAGTAGCATTTTAGTAGCATTTGTTATCAGTTGTATGGAGTCCAAAAAAATAGGGTGGGCACTGAGCTTGGAACTGCAGGATGCTGTTCCGGAGAGTGGCTGTAGGAGAGGTTTGTATAGCAGTTGGCATAGGAATGGTTTAGCTGCAAACTGAGTGCCTGAGAGTTTACAGCTGCCTGTCCCACACCCTGGGGCTATCAGGTTCTGTCTCTTCACCAAAGGAATGTGAAGGTAGACACACTGCTGGGGGAGTTCTTGGAAGTGGAAAACAGTCACCTTCAAAACCTTTTTTGGGACTGAAAGCAGGATATGTCTTTGAAATGCTGAACAGCTTGTGTTTCAGCATAGGTAGATGATGTTGGAAAAGCCAGCATGACATCTGTGTTTCTTTGTGAGCTCTGGGTGCCTCAGAGCACGTACGTGTGTTTGATTTCATCACTGCCTTGCGTTTCTCACATTAGAGGTGGGCACAGGGATTTGGTACAGGGCAGCATCTGCCAAATACTAGAAAGATCCATAAGCACATGGCCACAGTAGCTGTGGTCTGAAAGCTGTGTAACTGCAGTCCTGTGGGCTCCAGGCTTATGCTGGATAACATAATATATTGCAGCAGAGTGTATTAGCTTGGGCATGGTGTGCTGGGACAGCTCATTAGCATTCAGCCCATGCTGTTTGTGCACTTCAGGCCCTGGGATCGATTTAAATGAAGGCAAATGTCTGCATCCAGTGGTGAGGATACTTTTTGTTGGGGCTGCTTGGGACTGTTCATACCATCATATAGATACAGTCCCTATTGGCTTCAGCTTCCAGAGATGCTCTGTCTTTAGCTTATTCCGTTGTGAACAGATGTTTTGCAGCAGAGTGGGCAGGCAGTGAGAAATTTACTGGAAAACTATTTGAATGCATTTTAAGGCTGCTGTGTTTTTTTTCCAGTGCACATTTGCTGGGCACCTGTTGACAAAAGTCAGTCTTAGCAAGATCTATTATTTCATCTGTTCCACCCTCCAGGCACGCTTGCTTATTTCCTTAAAACTGCAATTTTACATTATTTTATGCTGCCTTTTAGGTGACTCTCTGGTAATGGTTAAAGTTGCATTCAGGGTGTTAATTTTCAAAGGAATTAATTGTGTTGATTAGGCTCGCTACTTGAAGTCGTAAGTTACAAAACTACTTTGTATGGGATATTTGTGCATGTGTGTATTTTTGCCAGTCCTCCTCTAATAATTTTTGAAACTGTTGACTGGTGCCAGCCAACTGTTTTAGTGTAGTAGAAGTATCTCACCCACTCAGTGTTTGTGCACACTTTGGAAATGGGAAGATGGGTAGAAGAGAACTGGCTGTGTTAGTGCCCGGCAAGAGACTCATGATCTCCTCCTTTTGTTAGTCAATGTGGGAGAAAGACAGTTAAGCAGAAGAAAGACACTCGGGTTTGATTCATGAACTGTTTGTATCTCTGCTTGTAATTGAAAAGCTTTTGTCTGGTCTGCTCTAGAAGTTGTGTCCACTTCCCTGTTTGCAGTAGAACTGTTAAAACAAGCAATGTTCCAAACTCCTGGTAGCTGTGACCTTGCACAAGTGAAGACTGCTTGTAGTTGCCCCTGGGACATCTGGGAAGGGTAGTAACATAAAATAGGCTAGACTGGGATAGAACAGTGAAAACCCTTGAGGACCTACCCAAAGGAGTAAAGAGATTGATCAGTCTGGCAGAGAATTATAATCCCTGTATACAGGCATCATGCTACTGATTGAGAGTGGCCCTTCATTATGGGTTATTGATCAAACTGGGATGCAGCCAGCAAGTGGGAAGTGATTTATTTTTTTTTTAATTGGAAACGGTGATTTTTGTGCATTTTTCTGATTGTGCCAAAGAATGTTAACAGGGCATGCATGCAAATGATACAAATTTCAGGAAGAAAGTGTGTAGGCAAAGGTAAATGCTTGGAGATCACTTATGTGTTCTTATTTCCTTTTTCACCATACTTCTGGTTAGTTAGCACACTCTCTGCACTACCACTTGTGAACTGCTTCCCTGACTCATCCCATGGCCTAAGTTTCTCTTAGATTTGATTTAGAGCATTCAGAGTTGGAACTAGATGTTCTTTAAGATCCCTTAAACCAAACCATTCTATGATAATGTCACATAATTCCTTTGCAAGTGATTTGTCTGTTATGTCTGGAGCATCTGTCTTGCAGGCTTCTGGGTTTTTTTGTTCTTGTTGTTTTGGATGGAAATACCTTTTCCAAACTGTCTAAAGAGTAGGCATCCATTTCTGGATGGCACACTCATTTGCTTCATATACAACCTAAAAAATAACTTTCACACTTCCACGTAAATTATAAATAATGCCTCATGTTCAGTTGCTGCTTCCTCCTTATGGCCTTAAATTGGTTTTAGTCACCACTGAGAGTACTGTTTGCCTGCAAAAGTAAACATAAAGGTGCCCCACTCTAGTGATTCATTTGCCAAGGCACCTTTTTCAGTGCTCCAGGATTCTTACAGTGGACGTGTTCTTAGGTTTAGTAACTGGATGGCAGGCTTGCTAACCAGTTACTATGCTGCTCCTGAAAAGCATTCGTTAGTAAACAAAATATTTTTCAGTTTTCTCTGAGAAAAAAAAAAACAACTTAAGGGAAAGGCTGAAGAAGTTTAGAAAATTCCCAAACAAAGAGTTTAAAAGGACTGTCACAAGGAGCACTGGATCAATCCTATGTTTAATCTTCTGCCTCTTGCATTCACTGGTAATAGCCCCTACTTCGGTGAATTATTTCATTGCAGGCAATGGGATTACTTGCACAATCAGCTGCTACCAATATGTGGTTATAGGTATCTGAATATGACCTTTATCTGGAATGTTTCTGCAGAGGCACTTTGCAGTCCTCTGTTGGAAGTTCACAATGCTGGTGTTGTTCGAGTATGTCATTTGTTGGCATCGGTGGGGTGTCCTTTTGCCAACATCTTTTATGTGTGTTCAGCTTCATTTGCATACCCACCAAACTCTGAATTCAGACACAGACTTCTTTCTGTAAAGCAAGAGCTCAGACTTCCACCCTGTCTTCGACAGAATCCACTGAAGTCATCAAGTGCTTGTCTAAAGAGGGATTTGGCAGATCAAGGTGGAAACGCTTTGCAATCGGATGTTTTAACGCTCTGCTTTTCTGTTTTTCCCTGGACAGGAGGCCTTCTCATCTGTTTACCACGAGAACAAGCAGCACGTTTCTGTGCCGAGATCAAGTCTCCAAAATATGGTGAAGGTCACCAAGCCTGGATTATTGGGATTGTAGAGAAGGGCAACCGCACAGCCAGGATTATAGACAAGCCACGGATCATCGAAGTGGCGCCTCAGGTGGCCACTCAGAACGTGAACCCGACACCCGGTGCCACCTCTTAATAGAGATGAAATAGCTGTTTCTTTTTAAATAGATCTATTCCTTTATCATCCTGCAATTTAAAGAACTGTAAAAAAAAGAAAATTTGTTGTGTCTGCACATCTGGTGGCCTTAGGTCAGTTTATGAGTGGATACAATTAATGAAATAAAATCCATTGCCTTTTTTTCCTGTTACATTAACTGAAGATGCACCTAATCTTGAGGCAGCTTCTGAGTTGAGAATTATATTGTTATCCAATACTGTTGATTCATTTTGAATCTTTAGACACTTATCTCTTGCCGCATAGGCTCTTTTTAAAGGTGCTTTCAGGTAGCACAGACATTACCAGTAGTAGTGTCAAATAGCAGTTTGTGTCCTTTCATTATGTGTATATTTATCATAAGTCTAATTTGGATGCCTTGAGTGATATTCCAGAAAGGCAATAAATTGAGAAGTGACACAGTGGGCATATCCAGTAATAAAAGGGTTGCATGATTACATTCAATCTTTGAATTTTTTTTATTTTATTTTTTTAATTTTATTTTAAATTTTTTTGTAAGGTTTAGTCTTACCAAGAGCATCTACAACCCTGGACATTGCTTGGTACTGCACTCTGTTTGAACAAGCAAGTGCTGACTTTGCATGGAAAGCGCTTCAGAGTCAAAGGATTCGTTTTTAATTTCATTATTTGTAGACCTGACAATATTTACTGTATTATGAATGATTGTTTTCTTTATTGATAGTAAGGAAAAAAAATAATTCTTTTTTTTTTTTTTTTTGCAATGTGATTGGATGTGCTATAGTGCAACAAAGGTTTTGCAGACCAAAAGGAGGTTACTGTATAATATTCATTTACAATTCACTATATAAATAACTACACAAATAATTTTTAAATATAATCAAACTAAAATAAACCTCTGTTCTGTGGATGGTAGTGTTTAATACATTTTATATTTTGTATAGTGATTACAAGCCTTTTTTGTTTCTTTAAAATCAGCAGCTGTTTAGTATAATTCTTAGTATTATTTTGTTCTTTGCTCAGATACATTTTTGTGCACGCTTTTGTGATCTGTGTTTCAAATCTACATTGCCAACATTGCAGCTTGGACTTAAGCTTGTTATTCAAAATAAATATTTAATTTTTTTTATTGCTCTTGTAGAAGTGCATGAACTTTACTGATTCCTAACTGAGTTACAGACTGGAATGAGGAGAAATCCTCTTTTTTTTGTTTATTGCAAGTGTAATTATATTGATAGTTGTTATTACTTCTTTGATCCATTCTACAAGTTGTGATGTGCAGTGGTAATCTAGAATGTATCTGCCTACTTGCCAGAGTTGGGGGCAAGTAGGTTATCTCCAAGTCTATTACCCACTTAATTTTGTTTATTTTACTTATCAGCACAAAGTATGCAACGGGTCTGAATCGTTTCCTCTGCAAGTCCTCCTGGCTGTGCCTGCTGTGGGGAGGGTTTGTGAGCAGCCCTGGAGGTGGAGCTGGATGCTGAAACCCACCTTTCCCTCCCCCCCTAGGCACGGGAAGCTGCAGTAGGCTCACTGCAGGGACACAGCATTCACTTCTGCTGACTGGGACTGAGTGTGCCTCACTGAACCAGCTCTTTTTAAGCTTTTCCCAGCTTGTGGAATTCACTCCTAGATATTCAGACCAGGAAGAAGATGATCTTGGGTAGTTGTTACTGCGACCAGCCCAAATTACAACAGCTTCGGTACGAAGAGATGAACCACTCTTGAGCATCATGCAAAGTTTAACTTTCCAGTCTTGCTCCTAGTGACAACTCTGGCAAAACTTGGCTTATCTTTTTTCCACTCAGTGCTGTTCTCAACAGACATCTTTTTAAAGCTAGAGTTTTATATTTATTTATTTTTTTTTATCCCTTGGGAGCAGCCTAAACCACCCAGAACCTCACCCTTCTTTTTCTGGAGAAGCCTGCGAGTTGCATGTCCACCACAGAACCTGAAAGCAATAACTGAGTTTTTTACTTTGCTTTGGGAAAAAAAAGTTGTTAGGTTTTTCACAGCAGTTCTGAAAATAAAGCATTAAAAAAAAAAAAATCTCTGAAGAAAATATTGATTTAATTCATTTTCCTGCCATTTTTTCTGTATCCTGATAAGAACCCATGGAGCTGGCTTGTGTTCATTTTCTTTGTGCTCATGGACAAGACTGTCAGTGGGATTTTTTCATGTGTTATGTTAATTAGTTGATCAGACAGGTGTGAAACCAACACTTCACCTTCCCTCTATGTGCCTTGGATGGTGGAATGTTTATGCTGAAGGGGGTGTGGAGGAAGGCTGCTTAGCCAGCCAGGTGAGTGGAAATTCTTCATGCCAAAAACCCTTTTCATTTGGGGTTTCAGTGGAAAACCTATGCAGCTGATGAAGCCACCTACAAGCAAAAGCCCCCTCAGGTGAACTGATGGTGGAGGATTCTTCCCATGTTTCCTGGTGGCTGGAATTTACATCCTCCATTAGCATCACCTAATCAGCTGCGAGTGCAGGGATTTGTGTCAGAAATTTTATGATTTGTTTTGCAAAATAAGAGATCGCAGATCAAACAGAAGCTGTAGGAGGGTATATGGTACTGGGCTAGCAAGTCCAAAGATACACAGCTTTAAGACACTCCAAGATCTTAAAATGAAGTGTTTTGAGGTGCTGAAATCAAAAAGCTGTGAGAAAGCAACAGAAAACAGTTTTGTTAGCTATGTCCAGTCACTTACACAAATGTATTTTTGTTTGTGTACACAGGTACCTCTGCATGCACCAGCCTCACTCCTCAGGGTCTATGAGAAGGCTGCTTAGAACTCCATCAAAGTTGTGAGAAGAGTGAAGATTGAGAAGGAAGAACTTAATAATTGGAATAGTCACTAGCCTGAGCAATACATGTGATAAGTGGCATATATTCTTGTCTGTTCTCTCTCTGTTATGTTGGTTTCCTCAGCCTTTTGCTTTTCCCCCCTCATCAGGAAAAAAGAACACTCTTAACTTACCTGTGGCCTTATATAAAGTCCGAATAGCTTTATCCCTTTCTTTTTTAGGTACTGTTTTGATTCAATTTTGCTAGAAATTCAGGGCTTACCCTTTTCTACTTGGGAGGTAATAAAATTATGCTGAATGCTGCACTGACAGGGCAGCAAACCTGAGTCCCTGCAGAGGGGAACAAATGGGCACGATGGCCAGTACTGCTTTAGTGACTTCTTTTTCACTGAACATCTGGTGAACAGTTGGGAAGAGTCACCTTCTGGGGCTACATCTCACCACAAGATGTGACAGCAGCCTCTGGCTGGTTCTTGAAGAGGGGGAAGGTAATAAATACCCTGTTATTCATCCTTTCGATTGGCATTTTTGCCAGGGTTGGTGGTCATGAGGGAGAAGGGGATCCCTCTGGGGAGCTGTAGGATCTCAACAGGAGCAACATCTCTGTGAAGGAAACTTGTGCATATCAGCTGAGGTCAGCTGGTGTTGCAAAAGACATCCATGCAGGAAGAGCCTGGGGTGTATTAAGCTCTTAGTGCTCACAGCTGGCTATGATAGATCCAGCTGTCTCCGATGCTTTTGAAGGCATCTGTGTCTTCAGGAGTGGCTGGGCAGCTCAGCACTTAGTGACAGCTGCAGTCCTGATACCCTGTTTCTCACGCTGAAGAGAGAGGCCAGGCTGCAGTGCCTCAGTAGGTGGGTAGGGGTTGCCCAAAGCTTGGCATTCAGCACAGGCCAGGTACTAGACAGGACTCTGCTTTTGTGGAAGTCCATGCTGTTCAACTTGACTCTTGACAAACTACAGTTGCACCACAACCATGTGTCTTCTGCATGGAGCATTTTCTCCACATGTGTCTAAACTAGCTTTGATTTTGCTTGCTCTGCCTTCAGCAGCACTTTAGCAGAGGCTTTCCTGCTGCAGGCTCTGTTCCAGGTACCTACCTCACTGCCTGCCCCATCTCTAGACCACAACATTACATCTTTCCTTCTGTCACCCAAGATGTATTTAAGTTACTGCTGATATCCCAGCCAGTGCTGTTTTGTGCTTTTGCTTGCAATCTTGGCCTATTTTCTGTTGTTATGTTTTTAAGGCATGAATAAGCTGTTTCCCCACATCTAGCTTCAGAGTGGAGGAAATAGTAACAGAATAATGGTCCTAGTATTTCTAAGGTAAAAACAGATTTGTGTTCAGGTGCACATTCCTTCCTGTACTGAGTAAGTTGGGAGATGCTCCCACCGCCATAGCTGAACTCACAGAATAATGTGGTTTGGAACAGATGTCTTGCAGTCTCTGGGTCTAAAGCAGGGTCATCCTTGAGGTTACTCAGGCCCCTATGCAGTCAGGTTTTGAATATCTCCAAGAACAGAAATTTCACAATCTGGTGCACCCCCTGTTTCAGTGTTTGGCCATCCCCATTCTGCAGAATTTTCTCCTTACTTCTAAAAGGGATTTGTGTAGCTGCAGTTTGTGCCTTTTGTCTCTACATTTTGCTGTAAACCTTCAAGAGTTTGGTTGTCTTCTCTGTCTCTGCCCATTAGGTACTTGCAGACACCTGTAGGATCTCCTTGGAGCCTTTTCTTCAAAATGAACTATTTTCTCAGCCATTCGTTGTGCATCATATACTTCAACCTCCTTTTTTTGGTGGCTCTCCAATGGACTCTCCCCAGAATGTCAGTGTCTTTACTGGGAAGCCCAGAAGTAGATGTTGTGTCCAGATGTAGTCTCACAAACTGCCTCACAGAGGGGAAGAGTCTTCCTTTGATCCCGTGGCCACGCTCCTGTCAGTGCAGCCCAGCAGCCAGCCCCTCTCACTGCAAGTATGCACTGTGCTCTCATACCCAGCTGGTCTGTTGAGTCCTTCCCTGCACAGCAGCTCTGCAGGCAGGCAGGACCCAGCTTGTCCCACAGCACAGTAGCTGTGCCTTTCCTGAACTTCCAGGGGTTCCTGCCAACCTGTCTGCTGACATCCCTCCACACAGCAGCCCTGCCCTCCAGCAGTAGGAGCTGCTGCCCTAGTTCCATGTCACCAGCCCAGCTTCCTGAGGATTCAGTCTTGTCCAGGTCAGTAACAAAGAAACCAGCATAGGTTCTGCTGCTAAATGCTGAAGGGTGCCACTAGTAACCAATTCACTTTGTTCTGCTGATCACAGCCCTTCCAGCCCAGCAGATCATCCCATTTTCTACCCACATTAAGAGTCTGCCTGTCCTAGGAAGGCAAAAGCCTTCCTAAGGTCCAGGTGCAGGCTGCATGTCACCCTTCCCTAGTCCACAGAGCCATTGCACCACAGAAGGCAAGGAGTTTGGCCAGACCCAGCTTGCCTTTGGCAAATGTGACTTGGCTGTTCCTAGTTATCTTGTCCTTGGTGAAGGTGGACACAGCAAATCTTGGAGGATTTACTCCATAATCTTTTTGAAGACTGAGGTCCTGAGTTCCTTTCTCTTGCCCTTTGTGAAGACACGTACAACATTTGCCTTTCTTTCAGTTATAAGGAGCCTGGCACCAGGAGAGCAGCTTTGCAGTCACGTTGGCTCCTACAGATAAATCTCACATGAAAGTGCCCAGTCTGCTTCAGTGGTCTCCAGCCCAGTCTTCTGCAGTGTGGGTGATGCTCCATCGCCCCCAACCCCACTGCTCTGCACAGGGAAGCTGAGAACAGACCATGCCAGCAAAGCCCAAGGCAGAGAAATAACTGAGACCATTGACGTTGTCCTTTGTCACTGTGTTCCCCTATTTTGTTCCCCATTGGGTCCATGTTTTCCTTTGCCTCCCTTTCACTGCTCATGTATCTGTAGAAGCCCTTCTTGAATCTTCTGGTGATGAGAAATGAACCTGTGCATTGGTGATTGATTTTGTTGTTGTTCTTGTTCTGGTCTCATCTACATCTGTTTTCCCTGGCATCTAAGTTAAAAAAGCTAATTTTACTGAGTTGGAGCAGCTGCCACTTCCCACCACAGTAAATTAAGCGTTCAGAAGACCTCATCTTTGGAATTACAGTTCTGATCATAATGTGGATTTTAGTAGTCAATTGAGATGCTTATTAAATTATAACACTGTGCATTAAGACTGTTCCTCTATTGCTGGAAAAATCTCAATCGTTTAGTTTTTATTAGTTTTGTGATTTAATGAACAGAAAACATTAAAACTAAAAGCCAAATGCAAAACAGCTGTATAATAATGTTCTATAAAATTCAGGAAGCTGACAGACATAGCTGTAAAAACACTTAGCAAAGACACAGCCCCTCTTAAATGCCGTTAGTGTTAATAAAAAGATGAACGCTGCCACCAGTTTTCTTAACGAAGAAAATCTCTCCCTGGTTTATTTTCCTCTGTTCCTGAGATTCAGTCCATAGTTCAAGGAAGCTTATCAACAGATCTGAATGGTGTTCACTCAGGATTGTTTTGTTTCTGTGGTTGTTTTTTAAAATAAAGATCAGATTAAGTTGCAAAGGGCAGGGTTCTTCATTTGCATCCACCCACTTGCGTTTTTGGAGTGTGTGGCCACACCAGTTGTCATGCCACTGATGTCACTGCATTGTTCTCAGCTCTGCTGCAGGCCAGAGTGTTGCCAGCAGCACCCGAGATAAACCTGCTGTTGTATTAAAGTTTGAGCATGGACTGTGTTAGCATGAGGGTACAAACAAAGGGCGGTCACCTCAACCACCTGCTCCTCTGCACCGAGGTGACATCATTTTGCACAAGCTTAGTGCACAAGCCAGTATCACTGGGTATTACAGGTAGTATTATCAGGATTACCAGAGAAGCAGTAAGTAAAAAAGATTAATTGTATTCAGTGCACAGAAAGATTAGGGGTTTTTAGGCTCTTCTTGCTTAAAAATGCATATATCTATATGTATGCAAGTATGTATTATGTATGTATAAAAGCATCTTGTTCTTCTAAATCAGGACAGCAAAATCACAAACTACTTTTAATTATATTTTTTCAAACTTGTCAAACTTGTATGAAGTATCTACATTGCAACCAGGTCTGTGTCAGAATTGACAGCTGTAGTATTGTTCCACTTAAGCTTTTCAATGGGACTCTTAACTGAATTTTGAAACAGATGAAGATTGACTGAGGTCCCTGTTTCAGTTTGGGTTGTTGAAGCAATTGCAGTATAAATAGACCTTTCAGTGCAGTTATAATTAGGGCTTCAGTAATAAAACTATTACTCTAGTTGCTTCTTTTTTTTTTTTTTTTTCTCCTTCCCCCTCACTTCAATTTGATTTGAGGGCTTTTTTTTTTTTTTTCCCACTTTCTGTTTACCTATGACTAAGAGTTTTCCTGGAGTTCAGGAGGCAAAGGTCTGATTTTGTTGGCAATGAAGGGCTGAGTGTTGTCATTGATGTTTCTATTTGTTCCTTCATAGTACCTGTACACTTACTTCTGTGACTACATACAATTGCTTAGTTGTTGTTTTTTTCCTGGGTTCCTAATGTTCTTTGTCCCACCTTTGTGAACAACCTGTTTTTTGTTGTAGGCCCCAAAGGGAGTAACTCCACTGAGCATTTATGGAACCACTGACCATGAGAGCCATAAACAGCAATGCACCCCAGTCCAGGCAGCTGCCACAAATGGAAGATGTAAACCTGCTCTGGTACATCTTTACTTAAATTATTGGGAGTTTTGCCACTGAGTTTTAAATGGAATCAGCCTTTAGGATACAGCTTAAGTTCAGAAGCAACTCCTTGCCATCC
Source organism: Chaetura pelagica (assembly GCF_000747805.2). Classification (NCBI taxonomy): domain Eukaryota; kingdom Metazoa; phylum Chordata; class Aves; order Apodiformes; family Apodidae; genus Chaetura; species Chaetura pelagica. The sequence goes on from NW_009953811.1 coordinate 3,503,297, forward strand.
TTAGGCTTCTGTTTTTCTGTAGCACTAACATGAAGCTTTGTATATTGACAGCTGGGTTTTTGATCCATCAACAACGCGTCACCTCGGATTCCAGAAAAACCTACTGCAAAATGGGAGCTAAGCTTCCTAAAGTAGGGATGATGCACAGTTTTGGTGCACACCCTATAATCATGAGATTGCCTGGAGCCACAGGGAACTTGCTCTTCATGGAGCATATTTGGGAGAGGGATCCAGCCTGGCTGGATTGCTTGTGAGCAAAGTGTTGATGAACAGACTGGCGGGTGTGAAGACCTATTTACACACGTTGGGTGAGCAACATAATGCAAATTATTAGCGTGGTTTCCTTCTGTCCTGATGCTGCTGATCCCCAACTTCTCCATCTACTGGAGAGTAGGCGGGAGAGCAGTCTGCAAGGCTGGACCTGGAGCAGGCAGTGCCTTCCTCCCACCTTCATCCTCAGAGCTCTTAACTTCTGTCCCCTGCTTTGTACAGATCAGAGATGAATTCCCATGGCCCAGGGAAAGGGGAGAGATGAAGGAGAGCAGCTTCCAGCAGGAGATATCCCACCTTCCAGCAGCATGTACCTCACAGCAGAAGAGCTTGAAGGACAAACTGCCTGTCACACCAACAGCTCATCCAGCCTGGCCGGGGGGGTCTGAGGGCCACTTTGCAAGAGTGATCAGGCTCTGTGGTGCAGTGGCAACAGGGATATGTGCAAAGATGAAGAAAAGAATCTTCTCGGCTGTGCGTCAGTTATGGGGCCTTTTCAATCCCTTAATATTCTTCTCCTTGGATGTGCCAGTTTAACACTCACAGTTAGTTAAGGCAGATCACAGCACAGAAAGGAGAGTGTACATTGAATATGGCACATCTAAGCACATCCCAGCTCCAGAGGAAGCTCTACAGCTTATTATTATTATTATTATTTGCACCCTCTATTTGCAGCTGCCCATTTTATACATTTTCCCCCCATTTTATACACTTTCCCCACTCCAGGTTTTCACCTCTGGGCTTTTTTTCCTCCCTCTCCCAGCTCCCCAGGCGTTGCACCTTTTGCTCCATCCCCACCCATAAGCACCAGGCCTGTCCCAGAGCTGCACGGGGAGCCCAGGCCGTGCAGGTTTGATGCAGACACCCCAGACCTCTTACCCGTGTGAATGAGGTGCTTGGGGAAAGAATAACACCCACACACACACACACACTAGCTGGGGTGCCAGTGGGGTTGTAAGAAACCCCTGCAAACCGATTCACGGAGGGATGAGGCGACCTCGGGCAGTCAGAGGAGGGATAAAACCTTTCCGTGTGAGGTAAAACCTTTCCTGAGGAGCTGGGTCTGTTGAGCTCGGAGGAGACTGAGGGGTGACCTCATCAATGTTTACAAATATGTAAGGGGTGAGTGTCAGGAAGATGGAGTTAAGCTTTGTGCAGTGATGACCAGTGATAGGACAAGGGGTGCAAACTGGAGCACGGGAGGTTCCGTGTGAATCTCAGGAAGAACTTGAGGGTGACAGAGCCCTGGGACAGGCTGCCCAGAGGGGCTGTGGAGCCTCCTTCTCTGGAGACATTCACACCGGCCTGTACCCGTGGGATGTGCCCCGGGTGCCCCTGCAGGGCCTGGTCTGGGGGAGCCTCCCAGGCCCCGCCCGGCCCCGCGGAGCAGGCGCGGCTGCCGGCGCATGCGCGGTGCGCGGGGCGGGCGGGCCCGGGACA
>NW_009953811.1:3505108-3544577 GCF_000747805.2 Chaetura pelagica
GGCCGCGGCGCCCTGCCCTGGATTGGGGGCTCTGCTCCCCCCGGGGCCAGCGACCCGAAATCCCCCTGCTGCCCGGTGCTTTCCCCGTCAGGAGCGGGGCTGTGCCCCTGGCAGCCCACCCGCCTCTTCCCACCCCCCTGGCACCGGGCAGGGGGGCTTCCCTGCCGGGAATTTCCCTCTTAGACATCCCAGGGTCTCGGGGGAGATAAACCCTTCGAGGCTGAGCAGCTGCACAGGGAGCCTGAGGATTTGTTGAGAGATGCAGACCGGACCAGAAGCAATGAAAAACCTCCAGGGGTGGTTGGTGAGTGGGAAGTCATAGACTCATAGAATCATAGAATCCTAGGGGTTGGAAGGGACCTCAAGAGATCATCTAGTCCAACCCCCCTGCCAGAGCAGGGTCACCTAGAGTACATCACACAGGAACGCATCCAGGTGGGTTTTGAATGTCTCCAGTGAAGGAGACTCCACAAATGAGGTGCTGGAGGCTGCAGGCTCTTCAGCAGGTCAGGGAGAGGAAACCAGGGAGAGAAGGAAGTTTTCGTGTTGGTCTGTGCTGTGTTTCTGGAGGTGAAGTGAAGGCTGGTTGCTGGTGGTGTTTTTGAAGGTGCTGCCACGAATCTTCCCTTCAAAAACAAGGCAACAAAAGGATTCTTAAATGCTGCTGATTCTCAGAGCTGCATGCTGAGAAGTTGTCTCTGAATTTTGATACGATAGTTAAGAGTATGTGAGCATGTAGGAGCCTTTAAAATAGATTAAAAATATTAAGATAGATGGACAGACAGTGCTTGACTCAGACTGCCCTGTGACAAAGGTGCACGTAGGAAGACAACATGGGAAATAAATGCTAGGAAGAGCATCCTGGCTCTAAAGAGAGAGCAAGTAACTAAGGAAAGGCAGTGCACAAGCTGTTTTGGTTTTAAGTGCAACTACAATGGTCCTGATGCAAAGAGCTTTGAGCAAAAATATGACTTAAGCTGGGGTGGAACAAGAAAAGTGTGTGGATAAAGTAAATTATAGACTCTGCTACAAGCAGATGTATTTGATATATGTTAACCTCAGTGCAGTGGTTTTGTTGTAATCTCTGGCTTGGTGAATTGAGTAAGACAGTCAGTTTTCCTTCCAGGAACGCCCATCCTTTTATGGAGGGGGGTGGAAATTCTTAATAGAGACCTAAAATGTGAAAACTGCTCACAGCCCGTGGGGTCTGTGTGCTGCCTTGCTGGGCTGGGGATGTGCACAGCCACCTCTCTCTGCTCAGGGAGCCCTCAGCTGCCTTCTGCTGCCTTGCCCCAGGCTACCACTTTCCCAGCCTGGAGAAGAGAGCACCCTGATCCTCTGCTTATTTAAACTTGCCTAAGAGAGAGCTTAATACCATCTTAATACCATCTGGAACATCCCTAGTTTCCTCCTGTAGTTGCTTTTAGGGATATAGTGTATTAGAGGTTGGTTGTACTGGTTTATTAGAAGATGAGTAATTTTTACATGATAGTGGAAAAACTCTGCCTGCTCAGAGTCCTAGCACGTGGCCTCAGAAGGGAGAGGAAGCAGCAGAAGGTGAAATATGGCAGGGTTTTCTTGGGAGCTTGGCTTAGGAGCTAGAGAAGAGAACTACATCGGTGACACCAGCACTTTCCTCCTTACAGGAGGGCAGCTGAGAAGAACTGACAAGTGCCTTTAGAAGAGCTCTGTTCTACAGCTGGGAATTCAGCTTGGGTGCTGCCTGTTGGGACACTTGGAAAAACCCAGCATACCAACTGTAGAAGTGAAGGTTCCTCAAAATGCAGGCAAAAGGATTTTTTTTACAAGGGCATGTAGGGATAGCACAAGGGGTAATGGCTTTAAACTGGAAGAGGGTAGATTTAGGTTAGGCATTAGGAAGAAATTCTTTAGTATGAGGGTGGTGACACACTGGAACAGGTTGCCCAGGAAAGTTGTGGATGCCCCATCCCTGGAAGTGTTCAGGGACAGGTTGGACAGGACTTTGGGCAACCTGGTCTAGTGGGAGGTGTCCCTGCCCATGCAGGGGGGTTGGAACTAGATGATCTTTGAAGTTCCTTCCAACCCAAACCATTCTGTGATTCTATAAATGGGGGTGAAGGACAAACCCATAGCTCTCCTCTCTTCATGCTCTCCCCATCAAATTTGGGAGGCACCTAATCTCTGCAGTAACTGGAGAGAAGGTGAGGGTTTGCAGCCCTGAATAGGAATGGGAAGTCCCAGGTTCACCCCTGTGACTTCTGCTCTGGATTTGGCACATTGATATTAGAATGGGAGAGAAGGCAAAGCACCTCCAAGAGGTAATGAAGGTTTTGGGTGGGTCTGGCTGCTCCCTGAAGCATAGGGAGGAAAATTGCACAAGTAAACTTCTCAACTGAGCATCTCACTGGGTGTCTTGATATTATGGGAGATTAATTGAGGCCCTGGAGTCTCATGCATTTTGTATTGACTTTTCTACACTCATGGACAAGGCTGTACTGTGCTGTTACCTTATATTTCTCTGCTAGTTGTGCTACCCTGAAGGCAGGGAAGATTTTTTTTGGGAGCAAAATAAACTATGAATAAAATGTCTAGCACAGAACTGATGTTTAAGATGAACTGCATTGTAGGATTCAGGGCGCCCATTTATAGATGTTCTTCTACTCTATTATGCTTAAGTATATATTCCTTAATTTCCATCCCAGGTAAGTGTTCCTACTTCAGCCCAAGTTAGTGTTGTTCCTCAAACAGGGAGGTTTCGGTAAGCTGTGTCTTCCTTTGTATAGATTAAATAACCAATAACCTGCAGGACTCAATTATTTTTTCCACCCTAGCACACATGTTGATCACTAGACGTGGTGTAGCCTTTCCTTGTGCAAGGGTATATTCTTTGCTTAACTGTAGCTTAATCAGAAAACTTAACCATGCATCTTGAAAATATCCAAGTGGATGAACTGACTGACTGACTATTCCAGGGTGCTTCAGTATCTCTGTTGAGAGTAGAGCAGCTGAGGGCTGATCCCAGCTTTCCTCCTTCCTTCTCCACTTTGGGAAGGTAGAGGGGGATGCTTTGGATTCTGCCACAGGTGGCTGTGGGCAGAGATGCTAGTGCTGGCTCTGCAGGGGCCTGGCAAACACTGCACACCTGCAGAGCTGAGGTGGACATGCAGGTGGGGAGGGTTTGTCACGACTCCTCCCAGCAGCTGCTCATCCCCCACATCACCATCCTTCTGCTAGGTCTCCCTGAAGCTGCTGCTGCTATTTGCCCAGCTCTAGTAATGTGTTTCTCCTCTGTGTCTCAGCTATACCCTGGACAATAACCTCCTCACCACAGAGCAAAGGCAGTTCTATGAGGACAATGGGTATCTGCTCATTAAGAAGCTTGTTTCTGATGAAGACATTGAGCGCTTCAGGTATGGGTCACTTGTCCGGGGTGCTGGGGGGGTCCTGTGTGCATCAACATCCTGAGGGAGCTCTGGGAGCTGGAGGAAGCTGAACTCTTCCCAACATGGATGTGCCCACTGCTTTGCAGGTTGGAGTTCCTGAGGATCTGTAGGAAAGAGGTGAAGCCCCTGGGAGCTATGATTATGAAAGACGAGTCCCTGAGAACCCAGTACAGTCAGTCTGAAAAATCAGTTAATAAAGTGCAGGACTTCCAGGAGGATGAAGAGTTGTTCAGATACTGTACTCTGCCCGAGGTAAAATAAAATAAGAAAAAAACAACAAAAAGGGGTGGTGGTGTGGAAGAGCCTATATGAATGTATCTATGCTTTCATGTCTATACAAAGGAGCTTTTTTTAGTTCTGCTTAAGCCATATCCTATATCCCTTAGAGCCTCTGTGTGCCAGTCCCCTGAGTACACACGTGAGGAAGCCACCTTGAGGAAGAGTGTTTTGTAGGAGCATAGGATGGATGGTGGTCAGGGCAGAAGACTTAAAGCAGTGCTCCTCTGCTTCTGTGGTGCAGAGCCAGTCAGGAATGAGACTAGCCCAAACCATGCCAGGCTAGTAGGACAGTTCAGCAACATTTTCTGAATGTCTTTTATCCAGACAAAGAATCTGTGCTCTCTGGGCAGGTCCAGCTTAGTAGCCAATATTTGTGTTGTGGCAGACACCCCCACCCAACAGCCTGCTGCACCATCTTCTGTCTTGGCCTCCTACCACTGCCTGTTTGTGCCATAACCTGTCTCCTGTCTTGGATTCCTCCATCCCAATCTTCTCTTCCTGTCCCCTAGTCCTCAGCTAAACATCCAGGTCCCAGTGCTTCCTCAGCAATCTTTCCTCTTGACTTTCATGTTTCTAATATTTTTTTTCCTAATATTTTCCTCCCTGTAGATCCTCAAATATGTCGAGTGCTTCACAGGGCCAAACATCATGGCAATGCACACCATGCTGATAAACAAACTTCCAGATTCTGGTAAGGAAAACTTGGATAAGAAGAAAACAGAGAAATTGTTGTGTATGTGCTGTTTGTCTGGCCAAAATGGAACTTTGTGTTTTAGAGAAGCTGTTTGAAAATTTAAAAAAAAAGGGACAAATTAAAACCAAATCACTTAAAAAATGTACCAGGCCACTTTGGTAATAGTTTGGTTTAAATAGAGAATGCTTTTTGTCTTTCAATGTTCAGTGGATAGTTGTTTGCTAAAGATGGTGGTTGTCTGGGCTGCACAACTCCAGTGTTTAAAGTGGGCAGGTGAGCTCCCCAGCCAAGCCAGCTGCACCTACATGAAGGCCCAGGCTTTAAAAAATGACAGGCTTTTCAAGCTCAACTTTTCAAATGCAGTAAAAAGAAGTGCTCATGTGGATCTTGGTAAAAGGCAATAAATCCAGAGGTCATTCTTTGCTTGGAGTTGATGTGCTTCTGACCTCACTGACAGGTGTTGCACACTCAGCACTTTGATAGGAAGATACTTGAATGGGTGCCAAAAGCAGGATTCTGAAGCCTGGCTTCAGCTCCTGGAAATTAAGATAATAGGTTATACAAGGATGATGGGCAGGGAGAGAGGAAGAGAACCTGACTAACTATATTGCAGTTTTTCAAAGTAGCTTTGGCTCTGCAGAAGTTGGGACCTGAGCTGTGTTTCTTATTCTCAGGTGTTTTACTTCAGAGCAGATCTTTAGTACCCTGAGGTCTGAAAATCATGAGTTTGTTTGCTCCATTTGTCATCCTTGATACTCCACAGAAAGCTGTGCCATTTTGGTTTGGAAGCTCAACAGGAGACCATATATTTTTAAAGTAAAAACAAAAGAATACTGGACAAGGAAAGGGAACCTGCTCTGTATTTGCAAGGTCACCATTCAGTATCTTTGAGGAGTACTTCAGGAGAGGTACAGATCTTAGGAAGTTTTTCCAGGCTGCCCAAAGTCTAAATAATATAGCAAATGAGGCAAGAGGAAACATCCAAATTATATCTGAGGAGCAAAATCAATGGTAAAATAGATCTAAATAATATATATTATAATAATATATATTTTTATATACAATGTGTAATGACAATATATTATATATTATATATATTGTGTGTGTGTCTATATATAAATATATATAGTATACAAAAAATATAAATAATATATAAAAGGCAGTTTTGGTGTGGAGGATATGTTTCCATTTCCACAGTCGGAAAAGAAGTAACAAACAAAACTTCAGAAATATTTATTTCTGTTGAGACTTCATGGAAAAAAAAACCTGTTGTTAGAGTGCTGAGTAGACTGTCTGTTGAGGTTTTTATTTTTAAAGAAGGCTAAATAAACGTGTTGGGTGCAGCACAGAGAGAGCTGATTCTGCTTGCAACACAGTGATAGATCAAGTGGCCACAGACAGCAGAGCTGTTTGGGAGTCTTTGTACTGGGAGAGGTTTGTGCAATTCTCTGCTGGTTTAAAGTTCACTGAACTGGGGAGCAGCCCAAGTGAATGTTGAAAACTTGGCAGGGCATCGGTGGTGGTGGTGAAGGACAGCAAAAGGAGTCTTCTGAGGGATCACACAGGCAGTCACTGTGTCCCCCTGCCATTGCTGACCCAAGAGCCACCACTGTGCTCGTGGTCCATCTCGGGGTGGCCTGTAAGTGAATCCATTTGGCTTCCAAGTCTGGAAGTGGGCTGGAATACACACAGTCTCTCCAGTGGCAAGCAGCATTCTTAGGACATGTAACAACAAGTGCAGTGGTCTAATGGAAGGAAAAGGCTGTGTCACATTTGATGAGGTTGAAGGTTTTGAACCTGTGTTGCAGAGAAGCAGACTTTTCTCCACCCCATGCATCAGGACTTGCACTATTTCCCCTTCCGACCTGCGTCCCGCATCGTCTGCTCCTGGACTGCCATGGAGAGGGCTGACCAGGACAATGGCTGCCTGGTCGTGCAGCCAGGGACACACAAGCTGCCCCTGAAGCCTCATGGCTATCCACAGTGGGAGGTAGAGCATCACGGGGGGGTTGGGGAGGGTCTGCATGAGGGGATCACGATTTGGCTGAGGAGAGCTCCCCTGGGAGGGATGGTGTGCATGCCCAAGCTGAGGCTTTCACTGGTGGTTTTTCTGTTTATGCAAAACCTGATTTGTTCCTTCTGGAGAGAGTTGCTTGGTTGGCCTCACTCCCTGTAACCTGGGGAGATTTGCATCTGTTCCCACCTTCACCTAGAAATTGTCTGGCATGTCATGGCATGACAGCAAAAGCACATGCAGCTGTTTTCCACTGCCCTTGCCAAGTCTGAGGACTCCTTCTCCTCCAGTGAATTTGTTCCTGCCTGGTGAGCCTGGGTACTGTCCCAAAGAGCAGAAATTGGACAGTAAACAACTGGATGCAACTACATGTCAAGCAGTATCTTGCTTTAAGAACAGATGGTTGCCAGTCTAGCCCTGGTGCTGGTGGTGGTTACACTGGGAGCAAAAAGCTGGACACCAGCAGTGGCATCAGGCCACACTTGTGGGATTCCCCAGTGCTCTTCTCTCCAGCCAGGAAACATTCTTAATTGTATGAGTTCAGCTTCAGAAAATAGGACTCACATTATTTTACTGGACCTCAGGCTTCAAATAGGAAACCTTGCAGGCAAATGGGCAGGTTCTTAGCTGGGCAACACTGAATGTACTGCCCAGAGAGAAGCAGCTCAGTGACTGTTCCGGCTGTCACTGAGAATCAGCACTTGCTCCAATTCACCCTTTTTTTTCTAGGGTAAAACTAACAAACTTTTCCATGGGCTGCTTGATGAAGATGAGAAGACTCCCAAGGTTCACCTTGTCATGGAGAAGGGAGACACAGTGTTCTTCCATCCCCTGCTCATTCATGGCTCTGGGATAAACAAGACATCAGGTTTCCGAAAGGTAGGAAACCATCTCTTGATGCAGCTTTTGGTATGTTTGATTTTTCAAAAAATTATTGAAATATCCCCTCCTTTCCAAGTTAATGAATATGTGGATTAAGTTTTTAATCAGTTTTTAGCTTCCTTTTACACTCTTTTATTTTTTTTATTTTATTTTTAAACATCTCTGGCTTTTAGGAGAAGATGCTGTGGGGCTGCTGGAGCAGAAAAAGAGCAGGAGTAGAAATTAGATACTGAATCTTTTTGAAGCTTGGCTGGCTGTATTTGATTTTCCAATAGTTCCCTTTCAGCTGTCCAAAATGTCAGGAGTTTCTCTGACTTTCTTGCCCCTGCCTTTTTGGTATCCCATCTCCGGACAGCAGGAGCCTCCATAAGCCACTAAATAACATTTATTATATGATAAGATGACCCATTTTTCTATGAAAGACTTGATTACCCATAATCTGTTTTGCATCATGTTTATTTGACTGAAACAGGCAAAAGTGCCCTCCTTCGGATGCCTGAATCCTTTCTCAGAATTGGATTCACCCAGGAATGTAAGGGAACTGTAGCCTCAAGTATAGCCACTAGGAGCAATGCAGATGTATCTCCCCATGCACTGCAACACAGGCTGCTCTATTTTTATATTTGCTTTGCTTTTTACCACTATATGGCCCTTTCTTTTAGCCCCAGTATCAGTTTCCTGGTGTGGAATTCATTCCTCCTGCAATCCTGAAAGCAGAGAAGACAACGAGTACTGAGAGTCTCATCTGCAGGTTCTTCCCTGGCTAGTGGAGCAGGAGTCCTGTTTAGTACCCCCTAGAAACACAGGAGCTTCCTCGTACTGTGCCAGATCCCAGTATTCCTTTGCCTTTGGGGTAAATCAGTGAAAATCCTGGAGCTTTCTGAGCCAGGTTATGGTCTGGCACCCTTGGAGATCTGGCATGGTCTTGCTTGTGGGTGGCATAGCTTTTGCAATGGAACAGCTCTTTGTGTTGGGACATTTCTCTTTCTTTCCTCTAGACTCTGCTTAAGCAAGAACTGATTACAAAGTAAGTGGGATGATGTGACTTGAGTGCAGAAAGTAAGAACCTGTGCTGAGCACGCAGGTCTGCTCCAAACCTGCCTTTCCCTAGTCCCACTCTTGTTGCTGATATTCTGAGATCAAGTAGTACAGTTCATGCTGGGGGACTGTTTGGGAAAGAAGGGGCAGGAAGAAGAGCATGTCAGCAAGCAAGAGCATGTCTCCAGCAAGAGGATTTCTTCAAGAGGACACTCTCAGGGGAGCAGGAGTGCTCAGAAAAGAGAAGGGAATTTGTTGATGAGATCTGTGAGGCAGAGGTGGGGTGTCCACAATCTGGGATGCATGAGATTTTTTTTCCACCAGTCATTTGTAATGGATGTGGTAGTGAGTGATGCCCTGTTTCCTTCATGCAGAGTATAAGCTGTCACTTTGCCAGTTCAGATTGCCACTACATTGATGTCAAGAACACAACCCAAGAGCACCTGGAGAAAGAACTGGTAGAGATAGCTCGTGAGAAATTTGACATGTCTTCTGTGGAACTCAGGGTAAGGCTTGGCTATGTGTCCTTTGGTCAGTGCCCTTTCCTGAGCCTCTCTTGCGTGACAGATTTGTGCTTTTTGCTGTGCCCAGTTTGGCAGATCAAGCTGTGCCAAGAGGAGGTGCTTGGCAGGATAAAAGACCTGATGTCAACAGGGTGACGGGAGGCTTTTTTGGAGCCTTGTTGCTCATAAGGCTGCTTCTTGCTATGCTGGACAAGTGGCCTTGCTCTCTGGGCGGCCCCTTTGCATCCCCTGAGCTCTGGAAGTCCCTCCTCCAGCTCTGTTTGCCAAAATGGGTTTTGTGAGCAGGCCTTGATCCCTTCCTTGGTTCCTGGTTTGTTGTGGGGAGTGTGTCTGAACCAGAGCTCTTTGCAGTTGTGTCTGCACTGCACAATGTAAGTATGCAGATGTGGTCATCTCCTGCCCTGAATTTCCAAGTATAAGAAGGTGCAATAAGTTGAGTGCAATGGCCACAGTTCTTGCAGTTTCCCTTCCTAATGGAACGTGTTTTTTTCTTTTAAAACAAGTAGCCACATCTGTCTGCAATAGTAGACTGGATTTTTTTGGTTAAATAGAATTACACATCAATTGTTGAGACCTGAGGCTACAACAGGTATGTCAGCAGAGATACACATCTGGCTGAAAAAGAAAAAGGGGTAATGGACTTGTGCTGAATAACTGAAACCATTGTGTAAAAGAAGGCAAATCTAAATTCTTCAGGCATTGAGGCAGTGAAAGAAAAATAAATGTTGTTAGTGGAGTGGAAATGTTCTTAATTTCTTAATCCACAGCAGTTCCCAAGCTGGTATCAAAACAGTAAAGTCTAGCTGCAATAGGCAGTGATTTTCTTTTAAAATGTACATATTTTACAGATATTAAAATATCTAGGGCATAGGAGGTTCCATGTGAATATCAGGAAGAACTTCTTTCCTGTGAGAGTGACAGACCCCTGGGACAGGCTGCCCAGAGAGGTTGTGGAGTCTTCTTCTCTGGAGACATGCAAACCCACCTGGACATGTTCCTGTGTGACGTGCTCTGGGTGACCCTGCTCTGGCAGGGGTGTTGGACTGGATGATCTTTCCAGGTCCCTTCCAACCCCTCAGATTCTGTGATTCTGGAGGAGAAGACTCTTTTTAGCTTTAGGGGGATTTGTTCTGTGTTTTCCCACATGGTGCCTGGGAATGGTGGGGTGTCCAGCTGTGTTTTGCAGGCATGATCTTAGGTGTTATCTGTAAAGTTAGAGCCTGCTTGAGTTTTGATTCCTGGAGTTATTTAGTACACAGCAAAATCCAAAGTGATGCATAGTGAGGTTTTCCTTCTTCTGAGGGGAAATGAATCAGAGAATTGTTTCGGGTAGAAAAGACCTTTAAGATCATGAAGTCCAGCTGCTAACCCAGCACTGCCAAGTCCACCACTAAACCATGTCCCTCAGCACCACATCTACACAGCTTTTAAATACCTCCTGGGATGGTGCCTCCACCACGGCCCTGGGCAGCCTGTTCCAGTGCCTGACAACCCTTTTGGTGAAGAAATTCTTCATAATACCCCATCTAAATGTTTCCTGGCACAACTTGAGGCCATTTCCTCTTGTTCTATCATTTATTACTTGGGAGAAGAGACCAACCCCCATCTCACTACAGCCTCCTTTCGGGTAGTTGTAGAGTGATAAGGTCTCCTCTGAGCATCCTTTCCCACAGACTTAACATCCCCAGTTCCCTCAGCCACTCCTCATGAGACCTGTGCTCTAGACCCTTCACCAGCTTCCTTGCCCTTATTTGAGTGGATGCCCATACCAGTCTCAGATGAGTCTATGTTTCCCTGTACCTCTAAGCATTTTTTTTAGCCAGAGTTGGAGCTTTGTCCCAGAGCAGTGCCCAACTTTTACATTTCACCTCACAAGGCTAATGATAAGAACTAAGTAATCCTCACACCAGGAACTGAGGGAAGAGCTTGTCCAAAATGCACCTCAGTGCAGGAATGTCTGCAGCAGTGCCTGCCCAGCACCTGATTTCTAGCTAAGGGCTTGCATTTGTATCCATTATTTCCTGCTGGTTTCTGCTGCACCAGGAATATCACTTGCTCATGGGCAGCAGTGTCCTCAGGTGTCCTCAGCTGATGAGCTTTTTTGATTGCCCAGGGGTGCCTGAGGGAGGCATTGTGTGCACAACCAGGCATGGGTGACTTCTGCAAGAGCCATATTCTGTGTACTTCTGGTGTTTCCTTTTCTGCTTCCCAGAACTGGACCACAGGCATCTTGCCTTCCATGTCACACCTGCAAACAACCTGTCTCCTGGGGGTGCAGGCTGCACCTCTTCTTTAGTTTGGGCTGTATTTTGATAGAAGCATAGAATGTTGGGGTTGGAAGGGACCTCTGGGGATCAGAGCAGGATCCTGGCAGAGCAGGATCATCTAAGGCAGGTGACACAGAAATGTGTCCAGGCAGGTCTTGGAAGTCTTCAGAGAAGGAGACAACCTGTCTGGGCAGCCTGTTCCAGTGCTCCATAATCCCTACAATAAAGAAGTCTTTCCTTATGTTTTTGGTTTCTTTTGGTTCTTGATATTTAGTATTTGAAGGGATATTCAGTGTTTTGGTAGGTTTTTATGGATAAGTAGCAAAGCTGAGAATGCTCTATCTATTTCCAACTCTGTAAACTGGAACCCTGGTCACTGGTTTTGCTGACCCTTAAGGCTTTTTCCTTTGTCTCATTTTTGCTTTTGAAGGATATTTGGAACTTCCGAGCACGTCTTGTGCAAGGGGAGAGAATCAACCTGTAGAACAACCCCTGAGGAGCAGGATGGAGAACATGTGCCTGAGAAGGAGCTGCTCTGATCCAAGAGTGCAGACCCTGCCTGGGCAGGCAGAATGATGTGTGCTTTGTTGACCTCTGTGTTGGTAACTTAGCCAAAGATTTTGCAGCAATTTTATGGTAATACAAAATAATTGCACTGATGTTAAACAGCTGATGTATGTCAACAGAAACCTGGCCTAGAAAACCAGATTTGCTGTAGGTCTCTTAGACAATCAAAGAGCTAAGGTCTTGAAAATAACACCTTGATTTTCTTGATGTTTCAATTCTTCTTTTTTCTCTCACGTGGCAGACCTTTGGAATGATGCTATACTATCATAAGATTTTATGCAAGAATTTAGGAAAGGGTAGGTTTTTAACTTTTCCAACTTCCTTTCATATGCAAAAGATGTAAAACTAATCAGAGTCTTGCACGAAGCCTCAGTATGAGCTCACAGGGGAAGTGATTAGTACAGCTGGTGAAGGCAGGGGTATTGGTACCAGCAGAATCAATGGTGTAAGGAACTAGATAAAGGGGAGGCAGCCACCACTCAGATAAAGACAGGATAGATGGGATAGATGGGCTGGAACATGGTGGCTAGTAGAGTTCCTCAAACATGACCTGGTGTGGCATGATATCTTACCAGGCAGTGCTGGCACAAATTGAATATGTGGCTGAGGGGGTTGGGAACTACTGGGCTATCTAATCAGCCTGTTATCAGCTTTGCACAGCTGATCCAAGGCTCTGTGAAACGAGGGAGTCCTGCTTTGAGACTGGCAGGTCTGAGAAAAGGTGCCTTTTGGAGCTGCCAGGTCAGGAAAGTGTTTGGATGCTCCTCAGGATGCACTGGTCGAGGGGCTGAGCGACGTGCACTGAAATGATCCTCTTGCCTTTCACAGTGTTTTTCCTCACTTTCTGAAGAATTCTTTTGCTTTCAGAGTATGTTTTGAAATACAGATTAAATCAGAGCAAAACTGTGTTTGATTGCTGTGTTGTATTGTTTTTTCACTTTGGAGTTCTGGCAGTAGGTATGTCGTTGAACACCCCAGTGCAAATCAGTGAGCCTCTCTCCTTTCCTCTTTTTCTCTCCTCCTCCTCTTCTCCTCCTCTTCTCGTCCTCTTCTTCTCCTTTCCTCCTCGTCCTCTCCTCTCCTCCTCCTCTCCTCTTTTCTAACCAAACAAGGTGCCTAAACAGCACCAAAGGCTGCACTGATGGGCTCTTGTGGCTCCTTCTGCTCAGTTACCCTGCAGCTTGGGAAGTCACTCAGGTGAGACAGGAGAAGAGGTGCAAGAGAGGTCCTGTCCTCAAGCCACAAGGCTCAAAATCTCCCCTGGGGAACTGCCTAGAGAAGCAGCTGCAAGTTGAAGCTGCTGCAGTCATTTCATACATGACACCATAATGTAGAGGAGGGATTTGTGCTTCTTCCTGCAGCATCTATGGTTTTTCTTGTTTGCTTCTATGCTTTTTGAACAAAGCAAGGTTTGAACACAGTAGCCTCTCAGTAGCCTCTCAGTAGCCTCTGGTTTGACATTCTGAAAGCTCCCAGCCCTGCTGGGTGGGTTATTTTGGGTGTACTCATTCCTGCATTTCTTCCCACACCCTCTCTATAACCCTGGCACTGATCCCACTCTTGGGGAGCTGTGCTATGATGCTTCTCCAGGCTTGGACCTTCTCAGCCTGGTCTTTGCTTCCTGCATGGGTGGGACTGAATGATTTCCAGTGAGTTGCAGGCTCCTCTGTTGACCCTACTGAGCTCTAGCTCTCAGCCTCACTGGTGCTCTCCTTGGGATTTTTGTGAGGATTTAGGGCATCCTGTGTGGTTCCCAACACAGGATTTGTAGAGAGACTTCACTATCTGGCGTTACTGGTGTAGCTGAGTTGACTGCAGAGGGAGCTGTGGCCACAAAGAAGAGCTACAGGTGCCCATCAGATTCCCAGTATCCAGACTGAATTTTCCTTACTACAGTTGGGATAGAAAAGGAAGAACTTCGTTGTTGTTTTTTTTAAATCGTGCATCTCTGCCTATGGATTTAGGCTTCAGTTTCCCCTTTCAGAAGAAAAAAAACAATCAAAGACCTCACAGATCTTCTAAACTCAGCAGTTTTCCCACCTGATGAGAGACTCATGTCCTCACTCCTTCCTACAAGAACAGGCTGAAGATACTCCAGAACCCGGGAAGGGCTATGCTAAGACAGGCTCCCCTTGGCTGTGTGCAAGGACAGCTCAGCTGCATCCCAGCAATGCCAAGGAGTCTGATCCCTGCCCCCTGAACTGACCCTGGGCCGAGCCAGATCCAGCAGGGCTTCTTGGCTGCTTCTCAGCACAGCTACATGCTTATGGGTGTAGGACCATGTTCCTGGAAGAGTAAGGATCTACAAGCACTTCCTTACAGGATGTTTGAGCAAGGGCTGGAGTCCACAGGAGGCTTCCTCTGCTCATGTAAGTGCCACCTTCTATGTGAGGGATCTTTTGGTAAGTGACTTCTTGTTCCTATTCCCACCCATTCCAGCTGGCAGAGATTCTGCAGTCACAGGGTTCCAAAGCACATGCCCCACCAGAGGAAATTCACAGCTAGAAATTCATCTCCGGAACTTGGCTTTTTGGGTAAAAACCAAAACCATGTATCTCTTAGGGTTTGTTTCCCTGGCAGTGCAGTGCAGCTGATTGGGAGCTGCAAGCACATCTCATCAGGTCCAAACACCCTCTCTCTTCTCCTTTGAATTGCCACCAGGGCAGCAGGAAGGGGAGGAGGAGAGAAAAAGCAGTAATTAACCAAGTCATCTGCTGCCCCAAGCTTAACTTTGTTCCAGAAGGAAAACTGGCCCCTCGTGCTTTGGCACTGTGAGGCACAAGTGCAGGAACCCAAGTGCTGTTCCCAACACACAGCCCATCCCTCCATGATTTTTGGAATCCCAAACTATTGGCATCAGAACAGGAATTGTTTTTTGCTGTTCCATGAAGAGCTCATGTGAAAAAAAAGGAAGAGCCCTGCCAGGAGAAGGACCATGTTCAGCCTGTGGCCTCCAACCTTTTTGGAGTCAGAAGAGGCTGAAAGAGGTGACCCCAGTTTGTAATGAGGACCTGTTGCAGGAAACAGTGTCCAAAGATGGTGCCTTCTAAGTATTTTTTGTTTGGATTTTTTTTTGTTTGGTGTTTTTTTGCCTTTTTTTTAATTAGAAAGAAGCAAGCAAAGGTTATGCAAGGAAAAAGAATTCATCTTTAAAGTGGCTTCTGAAGAGCAGGA
This sequence comes from Chaetura pelagica, assembly GCF_000747805.2. Lineage (NCBI taxonomy): Eukaryota > Metazoa > Chordata > Aves > Apodiformes > Apodidae > Chaetura > Chaetura pelagica. Next base: position 3,519,973 of record NW_009953811.1, read on the forward strand.
TGGAAAATGTGTGCCTGAGCATCAGCTTCTGAGTAGCCAGATTTATGATCTTTTGGCCCTCTCTGTAAGAAACTCACCCAAATACTGCATTATAAATTCACTCTATGCTAATACAAAATAGTTGCACTGAAGCTGAACAGCTGATGCACTTCAAAAATAACCTGACCTAAAAAAACAGATTTGCTGTGGTTATTTTTAGGGAAAAAATATGAAATCAAAGAAAAAATTATCAAAGAAAAATTATGAGAGATGTGCTTTGCTTCTTCATGTTTTGTTTCCTAATCTCTCTCTTGATACACTGGTGGGCTGATGCTCTATTAATGTAAGGTTATTAATAATATTAATAGAATTATAATGATTATTTCAGTTAGATGAAATTAATTCATCTAATGTAAGAAGATTCTATGCATGATGAGGTCTTTAAGGCTTCTAACATATTTTTCCATGCAAAATAAACATAGTGAATCAGAGTTTCATGCAAGTTTCAGTATGAGCTCACATGGGAGGGAAGTCATTAATATAGTTGATGAAGATGTTGATTTTTATTTTTTTTAATAAAAATTAAATGAGAGCACCACCACACTGGGTGCCTGTGTGGTGTTATTTCTCTGGGTCAGAAATCCTGCTGATGGGTGTGTGGCTGCATAAACAACAAAGTGAACCCTGGAAAGGTGGGAGTTTGTTCTGAGAAAAAGGTCAGGCAGCTGAGAGACACCCCAAAACCAAGAAACAACAGCCCATGTCCTCCCTGTCTTGCAAGGACACAGGTGCTTCAGGGCAAAGCTCCAGCTCTCCACCACATCAGGGTCATGGCCACTGCAGCAGGTGCCCTCCTGCCCCTTCTTGTCCCACATCTGCAAACCCAGAGATCTGTGGTCCTCTTCTCCTGGCAGGATCACTGGCAGAACCAAGGGCCAGCAGAGGGTGACCAGAGCAGAGCTCAGCACAGTCTTCATTCCTCCAACACACAGATGGGTGGGGGCTGGAGAACAGAGGTTTTGCCAGGTCCATGTATGTCCACAGGGCTTGGTTGCATTTTTGGCCTTGATGGTTACTCTAATTCCCAAGTGTATTGACCTCACTGAGCCCTCTTGTGATTTCATGTGTTTGGGAGTGTCAGGGCTATGGGCTTTTTTTTTGTTTTTCTTAAAGATCCAATTCCAGAAATTCTCTGGTTCACACAAGGATTTAAAGAATTAGAGAAAGATGGGAAGCAGAAATCTTCCCACCCCCAGTGTTTTGAAATACCAAAGTTTGAAAGAATAAGACTCCCCATCTTCCCAAAAGTGGAAAAATGAGATCCTGAAGCTTCAAAACTACAAGAGGGAAATGAAGAAAAATCCCTTTTCATTGTAGTTTTAGCCCTTGTGATTCCTTAGAAGCTGGTTTCATTGATGTCATAAGGTCCATTCATAGTTTTCAGCACTTGACAAAGCTGCTGCTGGCCCACTTGGCTGCCAGAGAGCAAGTGTCCTCTCACATCAGGTGTGTGGCTCTTCCCAGATGTTCAGCTTTGGTCTTCAGCAGTTGTTTCTATTGCTGTCTGATAAAGGTTTTTCCTCAAAGAGTGATTCCATTCTTGATCTCAAAACTAAAGGAAAGAAGCAAAACAGCTCACCTTTTGAAGAGACCTCCCTTACAGGCTAAGACCTGGCACAGGAAATTTCACCCCCAAACCTGACTTCTCAAGGACAGAAACAAACAAAAAAAAGGTATGAAAAAACATTTATTGACACAGTTCCCAAGTAATTTCTGGGCTAAGAGACCCTACATTCAACTGCAGCCTTCCCTTGGGAGCAGAGCAGCAATTTCAGGGATGAAAGAGCTCTGAGGGTTTTGGGAGTGACTTACATGACAACCCACCCAGTCTAACCAGGGTGTTCAAGCACTTTATCTCCACCATTTTCACAGCCCAGAGAAACCAGGCTGACATCATCAGGCAGGTTTGACATCCAGGGCACACAAGTTTTGGCATGTGCTAGCAATTAACTGAGGCAGGTAATTAAGGTAATTGAGGAAGGTAATTAAGACCCCATGTAATTACTTCCTGTGCTGTGTCCTAGTAGAGCTGCAGTGGGGCTGTTACTTGAGCAAAATGCCAGTATGCTCAGAACCAGGTAACCTTGGCATTTGGGTCAAGCTGCTCTGTTGAAAAGGTGCAGAGCTGTTGCAGCTCTTCTCTTAGGAAGTACAGAAGCCAACCTTGAGGGAAAGGTTTTAAACCGAGAGAGGGGAGATTTAGGTTAGATATTAGGAAGAAATTCTTCACTATGAGGGTGGTGAGGAACTGGAATGGGTTGCCCAGGGAGGTTGTTGATGCCCCATCCCTGACGGTTTTTAAGGCCAGGTTGGATGAGGTTTTGTGCAGCCTGATCTAGTGGTTGGGTTCCCTGCTCATGGCAGGAGGGTTGGAACTTGATGATATTTAAGGTCCCTTCCAACCTTGATGATTCTATGGCTCTAAGATTCTAATTTGCCTTCTTCCTGTATATTTTTGAATGCCTCCTTATAATCCAGCTGGTGAGTTGCAAATTGTTTGGGGCTACAGTGAATGTTGCTCAGCAGTGAGAATTCTACAGCCTGGCTGACCAAGAGTTCCTGTTCATTAAAAATCCACCCCCAAACCAAGGTGTCTCCATTTGGGGTGATATTTTTAGTTCTTAGAATATGTGATTCTTTAGCATATATATGCCAAACACTGTCATCAGTACATGATCTGCACAGTGCTTTGAAAACCTAATATTAATTCATCCTGCTGTGTGGTCAAGTATGCAGGTACTGACAGAAAGGCTCTGTCCTCAGTCAGCTCCATGGTGACACACAAACAATGAACTTCTCTTTTTTTGCTCCAATTACTCTCCTCTTCCTTGTCTGTGCAGTGTGGGTGCCCCAAAACCAGAGCTGCTCCCCAAGTCTTATGAAGACTGAACAGGAGAAGAATATGAGCGGCTGTGCTGGGGAGGGAAACACAGAACAGGTGGATACAGCAGCAAGTCTGGCAGCCAGCAAAGAGCAGGGCAGGTTGGAAAGTCTGCAAGAAATCTAACAGCAGGGTACAAAGTTAGCAGTGACAATAGATGCCTGGAGAAGCCAGGTCCCCAGAGACATGAGGGCTTCCCCCTCCCCTCTGCATTTGCCAGTCATTCTAAAAGTCAGGTTCTCAGTTTTTGTCTCAGGGGCACAGACAAAGGTTACTTTGCTATTTTTGAGTCACTCTTAGTCATATAAATGGAAAAAAAAAAGGCACTGATCACCCAGGCTGTTTTTTCAGCCAGCAGTGGAGGATCCCAGCTGCACCTTGCGGTTCTCCCACATGGGCATCTTAGGGCTGTTTTCAGGGCAAAATGAAATGGGATCAGCAACACAGGTTGCACAGGAAATTAAAGAACAGAAGAAAAGTTTAGCCTGCACTCTTGTCTCACAATTACTTCATTTTGGGAGGAGAAAAAAAGGGCAGCAAGTGGGTTGGGGAAAACAAAATGATGTGAAATGGCTGGGTGAGACCAGCTGGCCAGGGGAGCTGCAGGTGACTGGTCAAGAGACCATTGAACAGGCTCTGCAGTGAAAAACTGATGGGCAAAAAGGAAGGTCCTTTTGTACTGTATTTATTGTGAAAGGGTATTAAGTTTTCATTAAGCTGATTTTTTGAAAGTTAATAATCCTAACCTGGTTAGTGCAGAGAGAGAATGCTTAAAGGTGTAATTTTTTCTCCTCAGAGAGTTTGTAAAATCCAAGGAAAGATAAAGTGGCAGCAGGGTGAGGAGCTCTAAATTAACATCTCAGCAGTAGCTGAGGGCTGAGGCAGGATGCTCAATGCATCTAAAAACCAATCCTGACTTCGTAAGAGGTTATTATGAGAGAAGCTGGATTTTCATATGTACACAGGGCACTTTGTAGCTGGAGAAGGAACCTTGCAGCCAGAACTGGCTGGGGAAAGGGCTGATTTATTAGCTTACTGCTCTGCAAATCTTAATCATGGCTCTGAGAATGCACGTTCAGCATTATCTTCCCACTGCAGTTTTGCTTAATGATTTAGGGGATGTAGCAGCTTCACCAGCACCATTGGCTTGATTCACCAGCCAAGAGCAGTGTCAGAGGGTTCTGGAATTTTAATCCAATGAAGTGCCTTACACCTACAGGCAGTGTTAGGGCAGACTCACAGGCCTTGGCCTGTTGCCTGCTCTCTTGTAACACAGCCTGGCATGCAGTTGGACCTCTTCAATGTGAGGTTGGAAGTCTTTGTATCATTGGGACAGCTGGGTTTGTCACGTCATGCCTGAGCTGCCTCTTGTGGGTCTCTGCCTCTGGTCTTGTTCCCAAGTATTGGTGCAAATCTGTCAGCTTGGTATGGACTGGAGACCTTGCAGGCTGCTCTGGCAAGTGCACTCATGTGGCAGCACACCCCAGAGGGTGGTTCCCCTCCTGCTTGCTTCTGCTGGGCTATAGCCACCTCTGGCACAAGAAACATTCTTCCCAAAAATAGACTGAGGTGCCTAAAAACCATTATATCAATCTCCACCACTCCTTGTTTACTGCTGGGATTTAAAACAAAGCAATGGGCCTTGGTTTCTTCATCCTATTTTTGCATACAAGTATTAATTGAGAATATTACTATAATTTCTTGGCTCTCATGGGCACTTTGATCTTTCCTACAGATCACAGTGCTGGGGGCATTTATGAAGATAAAGCATTACCCCGTTTTTGACAGTTTATTTTTTGCAGAAATCTTTTTGTTGGCCAGAGGGGCAGGAACTGGAAAAAGCCTGAAGCTTTCAAGGTGCCAGCTGAAGGCTGCTGTTGATGTGGAATTTCATGCTGGTTTTGTGGACTCTGGAGAACCTCCTGTGGGTCTGACTATGAAAAATACGTGGCAGCTGCAGTTCTGGACCATAAAACCAATTCCTTTTGGTGATTCAGCACCGAGCTCTCAGGCAAATGAAGAGGTTGAACAAGCAACTCATCCTCTGCCTCAGATAAATGATTCCATACAAACCCAGGGAGTGTTTTATCATGCACTGTATTTATTCTGAATGAGGAATCAACAGGACACATTGCCAAGCAACGTCATAGTTACAGAGGTACATGACACACCACTCCAAATAGTACCAACATGAGGCTGAAATCGGTGTAACACACTGAGCAAAGCTGCCCAGCAAAAGCAGCAGTAGATGAGGGCTGCAGAAAAACTGAGGTAAATCTGTCCAGTTGCTTCAAATGAAGTAACTTATTTCTCTTCCAGTCCCTGTGTAAGCAAACTAAGGAAGTATCCTCAAGGCCACTGGGACATGTGAGACTGTTGGTGGCAGTTTCACCAAATCACTGAGGTATTCATGGTTTTAGGCACTTAAAAATAGGCTGTGATCCCACTGGGCATGATTTAGGGGCTGCACAAGGATCAGCTCCAGGAAAAGCTGCCCAAATGCCTTGGCATCCTTATGGAGATGTGCTTTCAGAAAAACACCTGTATGAAGACAGCCTTTCTCAGAAGCCAGCCATTGGAGATGATCTTCTGCTTGGTCTGAGACAGCAACTGTCCCCCAGGCAGCTGTGCCAGCAGCCAAGGTTGACATGGCAAGGGCTGAGAAAGATTTCAGGAAAATTTAAAATGATAGAAAAAGGGTAAAAGCTATTAAATGTAATCACTCAGCTCTTTAAAACTGCTCACAAAACTGTGCCAGATTCATTAGAATGCTTTTCAAAGTGGGAGCTGCATGGTTGTAGCTGTAGAGGTGCTGTAGTGTGGGTGGTGCTGGGTGTGGTGTGACAGGGAAAGGTCTCTCACAAGAGCTCCCTCTAGGCTGCAGGGTGAGCGCCGCTGCTTTGCGATGCCAAAGCCACCGAGGTGTTTTTTTAAAACATAAGCCAAGGAGACAATTCAGGAACCATCTGACATCTGTTCTTGAGGGTTCGAGGTGAGTAATTTTGGAGCCAATGAAGACTGCTCTGTGGCTACAGTCCTCCCACACCCCTTTGACAGCTGGAAAACCTCAGCACCAACACCCCAGCATGAACTTCACAAGTGGTTATGGAGCCTACAGTCCACACAGTTAATGATGCGTTGTCACAAAATTCTGGTGAGGTCACCCTGCACCAGCCATTCGACAGAAATCGTGGGATCCTTAGGGATTTCTTGGTACAAACTCCTCCTAGTTTCCTGGTTAAGTCTTGTAAACACATTGTTAGTAAGAAAGAACAGTCAGTTTTAAAAAATATCAAAGCTGGGACCTGGTGGAGACTTTGTGGATGTCCTCATCAGGAATTGATTCCCCTGCTCATTCATCCCTAAAACTGGAATCCTCTTAGCATTCCAGAAAATAAATGTGTGTTTTAGACACAGAAATCCATCCTTAAGTTGGGGAAAAAAATCAACTCCGGATCACTTAAGACTATTGAGAAATTTTGGTTGTTCCTCTCCTCTTGGTAAAAGTGTTTCTCCACCAATCTTCGGACCTTTTTTCTCCTAGAAACAGGAACCATGGAGAAAAGAAATTAACCATGTGCTAAGATGTCTCAAAATATTTTTTTTTATAGTTTTTGCAGGGCTAAATTATCTGATTAAATACTGACAGACACTCTAGGAACCTTGACATTTGGAATTCTTACAACTCTAGTCCAAAGCAAATTCCCCACATTTAAATAAAACAAAGCTTCAAGAACAGAAAGCAAGAGAAAGTCCACTGAAGCACAGCCTGCAGGTACCTCTATGTACCTGACAAAATGCAGAGCTGCTTGGTTTTGCTGCCAGGTGTAAGGGCACTAAAACAAAGCATGGGACCTAAGTGCCACACCATCCTGGGATGGAATAATAAGTGTGTCCAGCAGGTCAAGGGAGGTTCTCCTGCCCCGCTACTCTGCCCTGGTGAGGCCTCTGCTGGAACACTGTGTGCAGTTCTGGCCTCCCCAGTTCAAGAAGGACAAGGAACTACTGGAGAGAGTCCAGCACAGGCCACTAAGATGATGAAGGGACTGGAGAATCTGCCCTGCGAGGAAAGGCTGAGAGACCTGGGTCTGTTTAGCTTGGAGAGAAGGAGGTTGAGGGGGGATCTCATTAATGCTTATACATATCTACAGGGCAGGTGTCAAGAGTATGGGCTCAGACTCTTCTCAGTGGTGCCTAGTGACAGAACAAGGGGCAACGGTCACAAACTCGTAAACAGTAGGTTTAACCTAAATATTTAACCTCAGAAAACTCAGAAACTACTTCTCTACTCTGAGGGTAACAGAGCACTGGAACAGGCTGCCCAGAGAGGTTGTGGCATCTCCACCCCTGGAGACATTCAAAACCTGCCTGGACAAGTTCCTGCGTGATGTGCTCTGGGTGATCCTGCTCTGGCAGGAGGGTTGGACTGGATGATCTCTAGAGGTCCCTTCCAAGCCCTAAGATTCTGTGATTCTGCAAAAAGTACCAAGAGAAGCAGACAGAGTGTTGAGGTGCTCAGAAACTGCTGAGTCACACTTACCTTGAGCATCCCGTCTCGTTCCCACTTGAAGAGACCACAGGTGCTGAAAGATGAAGCCAGCAGGTGAGGAGCACTGTTGTGTTTGCTGCACAGCTTGAGGGGCTTCAAAACTAGCCCCACACCCTGCCTGCACTGCTTAGCACAAGGGCTAACATTCCCACCTTAGGACATGGTTTTGTGACTCCCAACACGTTACCTGTGAATGGACAGCAGAAAAGCCCCATACACTATTTCACGAGGCTCTTTTCTTACCTGCAGGGCTTTTGTGGGAGCCTGTGAAGGGAAATAGCTCTGCTTCCACAGGGACATTTGAAAAACCGCTTGATGGCCTCATGCCAGTGGTAGTCGTGGCTATTCTGCACACAGGTCTCCAGAGGCTTGAAATAGGTGTAGTTACACTGTTGGGGAGGACAGAGAGAGCTGTGAGTCCTTCACCAGCACATGAGGCTGGTAGCAGCTGGACACCCAGAGGAAAGCACCTCTGTCTTCTTCCATCCCGAGGAGAACAACATTCTGAGACTGCCCCAGGCTTTGTCACTGCTCCTTCTAACACCACCCTCCTCTCATTGCCACCACCCTGTGTCCCAGCTCCTCATGGGGGCACACAGTGCCCCTCTGTGCAGCTCAAAACAGATAGGAAAGGCTGTGAGAGGGAATGTCCAGCAGGGGCTGAAACTCTGGGAATGTGAGGTAACTCCTGCCTTCTTCTCAGCACATTGAGGATAGTAACAAAACTCCACTCCTCTTCCTGATGGCAGATAGAGGAATTCCCCCCGTGTTGTGTTTTCAAGGCACTTCTCTTCTTTTGCCATGTAATATGGGGAACTGAGGATCCTGGTAGAAGGCACATTCAAGGAAGAATCTGATAAAAGTCTTCAGGACACCAAGACCCAAGGAACCCACTACCATAAACATCAAGCTGAGATGTTCAGGCCAGCACTAAAGCCTGCCTTGACAGTATCTTCCTGTCACTCAGTGCTGCTCTCAGCAACAGCCATCAGGAACAAAACTGTCTCTGTTTGATCCCTGCACTGGACTGTGGCCAAGTGACTAATGGGGAGTCTGCAGGAGGGTCCAGCATAATTCTGTACAACCCATGCCCCCACTACCCTGCTGCCACCCTGGGCCCCCTTCACTCACCGTTTTACAAGTCACAACTCGACATTTTAGTTCTTTAATGTTCCTCATCTTCTCTTCCATTTCTTCCTTTTTCACCAGTGGCTGAAAGTATTGCTCCTGCAGCTCAGCCTCAGCCTGTGGGGCACACAAACAGGGTTGTGGGGAGACGATGGGAGATGCCACTTTACAAATACCCTCAAGGAAAACGGCTACTGGGCATGCTTGAAACAGACTTCAGTCTGGGAACCAGACAAACACCAAATATCTCTTATGTAATAAAATTTCAGCAAGTGCTGTGCTAAACCAACTCTGAAAGGAGCCACTTCTGAGATGTAGGAATGGGAGGGTTTAACAACAGCTTGTTCTAAAGCACATATCTACGAGGACAGGGCAGGGAGTCAGATGTAAGGAATGGAATTGGTTTCTCAGCAAAAATATACTCCTCAGAAGACCTTAAACCAACTAGGATTTCATACCAATACAATGTGTCCAAGACAAGAGCCCTGTGCCACTAGAGGGGATGTATCCCCTGGGAACATGGTCAGCAAAGACCCTGATGGGAGAAACCCAACCTCTTAGCTTTCCAGGACAACTGCTGGCATTTCACAGGCTGCACAACTTAGGTGAGTCCCAGAAGAAGGTGGCAGCTGTCTTTATGGGGCCAGGATTGTCAAGAAATGAGGGACAAAATAAGCACGTTAGTAGTTTGGTTTTAAGGCAAAAATCATCATCATTTTGATCATCCACTAGGCAGGAAACTTCACTGATTCTTCCAAACACAGGAAAAACAGGTGATGGCAGCTTGACCTTACCATGGCTATGGCAATAAAGCTGACCTGCAGGCACTGTGCCCTGTGAGCTCAGAGACCCCTGACCCTACTCATCAGGGGAGTCTGGTGTCTGACATGTTTGGCTGTCTGCTTATACGTGAAATGAGGAGTCCAGATAGTTCCTTAGTTCTGAGCCCTCAGTCATGGCTGGATTGAGGCTGTACCTCTTTCAGGACATCTGTGTACTTGGACTTGGCATTCAGGATTTTCTGGAACTCTTCTGACTTCAGATAGGCCAGCTGCTCACGCTGCTTCTTTTGAGCAGGTTCCAGTTCATCCATATCTAGGGAGACAAAAAGGCTCAGTCCTAGAGATCAAGTTCAATTCAAGGTTGTGATCTCTAAGCAATGATTCCTGCAGGAGATTTTTGTTCAGGTCAAACAGCAGCTTTTCATAACTCAGGAGAAAATGAAGCCAAGTTCAAATACAGCTTCAGAAAAACTAAAAAAGAATTAAAACATAATATTGCATCTTCTCTCAAAGTACCATAGTAGGAATTTTCACATCAGTCCCAGGTAATAAAGCAGTGTTGCCTCTCTGACTGATGGAGAAGTTCTAAAGGGAATGAAGCAATCCATCCAAGATCACACATTAAATCATTAGCAGGCAAACTGAAGTTCCTACAGAAACTTCAGGTACTTCACAGGTGGGACTACTTCTTCATTTCCCTTGGCTAAGTCAGCCACACATCCCAGATGCTCAAGTGCCAGAGGAAAGGGAACAGAGGTGAGGACAGGGAGATATCAGAGATTACATCTCCCACTGTCTCCACAAGGTTAGAGATTGTTTAGCCTTTGCAACAAACACTAACAGACCTAAACTTGGACTATTTTTGGCACAGCAGTTAAGTCCTTAACCCAGTAACTACTGCTCCATTTAGCAGGACATAACCATATTTTTTCTATTCTAGAAGCTAATATTACATACCATTATTTGCTTCTGTACCTTGTGGCTGAGCAACATTTTTCTCAACTCTTTGCACAATTTCTAGCACATCATCAACATCAGCTCTTTTCCTCTTGACACTGTTTGGGTCAGTTTTAGCAAGAACCTGACCTTTTGCTCGCAGTCGGTGTATGGCAGCCAGCTAGAAAACAGGAAAGAGCAGTGAAAGTGTTGGTGACCAATCTGGCTCCCATGTTCCTGCTTCCAGAAGCAGCAGAGGGAGCCTGTCAAATGGAGGAGACAAGATCCACTGGCCTTAGCACAGAGCTGACTGAGGAAAAGTCAAAGGAAATTTCCAGCTCTGCTGTACATCCAATTCACCACCTCACCCAAACTCTCAGGGCTTCCCAAACCACAAAATCACCCCTCCAGGAGTGTTACCAGGCTTGATGTCTCTGCAGCTGTGCTTTAGCTGCTTCACAAATCAGCAGGTTTCCCAGAGGAATCAAATCACTTGAGAATTCCCCATAAACTGGTCAAAATTTGGAACAGAAAATAGCATACAACTCTTCCTTTCCATACTCCCAAAATGCTAAGACTCCTTCTTTCTTCCTGGAAAATTTTCTTTGACAAATATATGAACAGACTGATGCCAAGCAAAGATGCTGCCTGTTCTAGCTAGACACCAACCTTGTCCAAACTCATGTCACAACACAGCTAAACCAGTTGAGCTCCCTGTTGCTTACCTGGCAGGTGGGAAACACTCACAATTCACAGCACCAGCAAAGCCAAAGAACAAACATACATAGTTTAACACTTCAGATGTCCTAAACCTCCAAAACACAAGCTCCAAAGAGCAATCACTGGTAGAGAGAGAAGCTCTGTCCCACCTTCATGAAGAACAGAGGACCAGGACAGCCGCACAGCTACTCCAAACAGCTCTCCAAAGGTAATTTGCCCAGGGCATGACAGACTATGTCAGATCATGAAGAATGGAGTCAGTTCTATTCAGAGGACTGGCAGCAGGCATGAAGAAATGCTTCTTCAATTTAAAGTTTAACTTCAGGTTCGTGACTTAAAGATGCTCTATCTCCCCATCTCCTTCTCTGCAGTCCCATCCCTGCTGCTCTGTACCCTGTCCATGCCCAACTGGCATTTGCTGGAACTGCCAGTTTTTCGGTGGCTTCACTGATAGTTGCCTTCAGAGAAGATCAAGAGCAAGCTCATAAGCATCACACATCAGACAGATTGTAACAACTCACTTCTGACCAATTCAGGTGGATTTTTAACAAGCCAAACATTACACACAGGCCCCTCTTTAGCAGCTGTTCATCTGCTCTGGAAGTTGACTACAGACAAGATGGTAGCATGGACCTTGGCACTAATGGCTGTCAAGAACTGCAGGTCTCTTGTGTCCTGTAATACAGGCCAGGCTGATCCGAGGAATCAGGAACTTGACTAACATCAGTACTAACCTGGCCTAATCTGATCAAAGACTCCTCTACTACCCCAAAAAATTTCCCTTAACCTCCCCTTCTTAATATTTAAAATATTCAAATTGCTGTTACCTTTTTGGCTTCTGCCAAGCTGTCTAGCTTTGGTGCTGGAGGTGGAGACCCATCGAAGAAAAGGATATCTTCTCCTTCTGAAAAGCCTGTGCCCAGCCTGGGTCTTTGAGGATTTGATATTTTTGCAGCTTTGGGAAACTCAGCCCCAGGCACTGGGGAATGGAGAGCAGACTGTCTGGAGGAGGATAGGAGAGCAGGGCTTCCAGCTTTACTTGTGTTTTGGAGAAACCTTGTGAGACAAGAATAATCCATTGAAACAGGGACCCACAGCAAAGAGACAGGGTTCAGAAACAGGTAAGAAGGGATGCAGACTGTGATTTCTAACTACTTGGCTTTTTGTTGCTAGAAAAACTTGCAGCAATTTAGGCATTCAGGAGAATAAAACAAGACTGGTAAGGAACTCATTGGGTCGCTGAAATCAAGGATGGTTTGAAGAAGTCGTAAGGAGTGAACTACCAATTGCTGTCAGAAGCAAAATCAGACAGAAGTACCAAATGAAGCTGGGAAGTGGGAACTCAAAGCACTTGGTTTGTTTGAAGAGGTAATTATGCAGGGGGACTACTCATCACAGGAATCACATAAATGTTTAGGTTAAAAATCCCCACCTTTATCATGGAAAGTCCCTGAAACACACTGGTGTAGGCTGGAAGAGTATTTAGGGGAAACAGCATCATGATTGTGCCAAGTTTTACTCTACTTCAGGTTCTGTTTTGGCTCTTGTTGAGCTTTTTGAGGCTACTTGGCTACACCAATCTGTCTCACTCAAGGTGGCCCGTAGGACGTTCTTCTTAGGTTGGTTAACGAGATATGCACAAAACACTTGGCAAACCTTAAGGTTCAGAACAACCCTGCAAGCTGGCAATAAACAGAACCAGGAATTTGGTTCTCCACTGAATACTGGGGCATTTCTATTTAAATGATGTTTTTATCCAAACAGCAAAGCACCTCCCACAGTCATACTTGGGGCCACAGTGATGGAACCTTTCCAGTGCAAGTCAGTTTGTATTTACCGCCTCTGAATCTCCTCAGATCGCTTTTTTCTGGCCTCCAGCAACTTCTGTTTCTGTTGCTTGAGCAGAGCTGAAGCAGAGACAGATTGGAAATTGGCCCCATGTTTTTTTTCAGCATCTGGGGAAAAAAAAAAAAACCAAACACAAAAATAAACGAAAATAAAGTCACTAATATTTGTTCAGAAGAAATGTGTTTTCAGGAGTGGGTTTTCCTTCAGGCAAAAAGGACAGTACCTGCTTTGGTCCAGTGTTTGCAGAGGTTTCGTGCTCCAAAGGTTGGCTGTGCCAGCAGTTCCTTGAATTCCTCAGAACATGGCATGGGTCTCTTGGCTGCACCTGGAGCAGAAGAGGCAGAAATCCAATAGTTTTGGTGCCAGGAAGGGATGCAGGCCTGGCTTTAGAGATGTAGTCTGCTGGTCACCTGAGCAAGCACCCTCCCAAAGTAAGGCCAACATCTATGTTACATTTGGTTGCCCCAGGCCTTGCCCTCACAGAATACATCACTAAGACATTTCTACCCCTTCAGCAATTCTGTCAGTCAGTCAGTTCCCCTGTCTGTGATGTTCCCACAGTTCCCATTTTTAGAATGGTCCAAAGCCCTGCAGCCACATCATCTTATCCGTGGGGAATCAAGAACAGCAAAAAGCTAGAGACAGGACACACGCTATGCTGCCTGAAATGGAGGCAACTAAGGGAACTGAAAGATGTGAATAAGACATCTAAGTGGCACCTAGAGCAGATAGTTCAAAAAATCTGTCATCTGCTCTCTACCAAGCATAAAGAGGGCATAATATTAAGTGCTTTGCAAAAACAAAAAGGAGCCAGAGATCAGTGACATCCTAAAGGCTAAAGAAGGAATATGCTTTGAAGACCATAAAAGAATAGCACTAGAAACAGGCTGGGTACACTCAGGAGGTCCTCTGCATCTCAGACCTGACTGATTTATCTTTAGTGTTCTTTGGAAGATTTCAAGACTGAAAGAAGTAATCTATTTTAATCAAATAAAATAAATTATCTGGTTCCAAGTTCTAAAAACTTCCAATTCCCATTAATCTGGCCAAGATCTTCTGTCATGGTCTGAAGACAGGAGACTTAATTCAGGGGCACTGTTCAAAAAAGATGCAACAGTTGCTTAGCTACATTTGCCTTGCAGCTGGGATCTCAAGAGGGAAGAAGAGTTTTGGTCAATTCAGAAACCAGCCTGCAAATGGCTGTAGCAAATCAATGGCCAGATTAATTCCGTCAGTACCAGGGTCCTGGGACACAGCTACTTATCAAGCTGGCAGTCTTGGGGGTGAAGAGACTACATGGATAGTCAAGTACCAATTTTCTGCCTGGTTTCCTGGACAATTGCATCAACTCCTCTCACGACCAGATTGGAGAGAGTGGTTTGAATCTTCTTTTTTGGTACTGCAGCTGCTGCACTAGAAAGAGGAAACAAAACCACAATATCAGAGTTTTCCCATGCTTAGAGCAAGGACAAGAGCTCAAATGCTAGCTCAGTGCTTCAACAAAACACCAGCCACCCTTTATTTAATCCAAATCGGTGTCTCTCTGCTGTCATCTACCTGCCTTTGGGAAGGACGTGGATCCAAATCTAAATTCTAGCACAATGTTTAGGATATCCCATTTTTCCTTGAGTTGAGATATGTATTTTCCTCTGCATCAAGAGAACACTAAACATAGGTCCTGACTCACTGTTACTTTCAGGGATGGAGAAAAGGCTGGAATTGCTTAATTATTGTGCAGTCACAACAGTTACCTGTCTGTGGGTAAGGGAATGAAAGCCATGTGCAAGCACAGGGCTTAATCAAGCTGTGACTCAAGTCTTTCCACAGGTGTCTCCAGGGGAATTTGTATAAAGGATATGGCCCCTCCACCTTAGTTATGAGCTGCACACCAACCTACTGACCTGGGTCACTTCATAACGGTCAGGGTGCACTGATGCCCCTTTATTAACACACATACCATGAGTCAAGTGCTTGGGATCTCATGATAAAATTCCTTTCATCTACTGAAACAGTGGTTCCTGGCTTCACAGCATGGTATTAATTGAGAGGTAAAAACATCCCTTACCAACAGCTTGGTGCTAATTGTTAAAATTTTCCTATCAAAAAGCAGATACCCCATGGAGCCAGGAGGATTACACCAAATGTGGGACATTTATTTCTCTTTGGGAGAAAGGGAAACGTCAAAGGGATCTCTAAGTAAAGAGACCACTTCAGAGACAGCTCCACGTTCACTCGTATATGTGGGAAGTGCTGTTTATTAGTGAGGGAAATCAGTGGTTTATCTTACACTGAGGCTGCATATGCTGCTGAAGAGACACCTCCATAGTAAAACCCATCTTGACACAGCCTCTCCTTCAAACTGGGATTTTTCCGACCAACTCTCTTGGGAATGCGGCCCCCAGAGAAGGTGGCCTGCAGATCCGCCCGCTTCGAGCTGAGCTTCTTGTACTGAGATTGTACATGATATTGACAATACTCACAGTCGTTCTGAAAAGAAATGGGAGAACCTGTTGCAGAACACTTGCAGTTACAATTTACTTCATTCTCCTTCACCTACATCTATCTTTCTATCATTAAAATGAAGTAACATCTTGACTGCAGCCCTCCAGCATTTGACCAACTCAGTGAACATATGCCCACGATCCAGCAAGGAAAAACAAAACCAAACTTGTCCATACTAATCCCTGGGAAACGACCTGTGTGTTAAGGACTTCATCCATCCCAGGAATTACAAGGGCATTCCTTAGCTCAAGCCAACTGATATCCCAGGTCCTCTTGCCCAGATTCTGTACTCTTTGACTCTGAACTGTATGCAGTCTTCTTACTGGTATGAACACAAAGGAAAACTAACATGAGAGCTATATATTTCATGCACTCGTTTCATAGAAACACATAAAGTTTGGGTTGGAAGGGACTTCAAAGATCATCTAGTTCTGCAGGACACCTCCCACTAGACTAGCTTGCTCAGAGCCCCATTCAACCTGGCCTTGAACACTTCCAGGGATGGGGCATCCACAGCTTCCCTGGGCAACCTGTTCCAGTGTCTCACCACCCTCACAGTGAAGAATTTCTTCCTAATGTCTAACTTAAATCTCCCCTCTTCCACTTTTAATCCATTACCCCTTGTCCTATCACTACAAGCCCTTGTAGGCCCCCTTCAGGTACTGGAAGGCTGCTATAATGACTCCCAAATTTCAAATTAATTCATTGGGTTTCAGTCAATTCAAGGGAGTTTGGAACTGCAGATAAATGAGCCTGCCAGGCAGAGCCAGCAGTGCCATAAACATACTCACTTAGGGTGTTCTCTAATTTTTTACTAAAAAAATAAATCCATTCTCTTTGATATTCATCTGTCCCAGATTTGTGTAATTACAATTATCCCACAATCAAACATTTTTTGTCAATAATTAAAGAGAGACAATTCCTTCACCACGTTCTTCTGCCAGACAGCCATCTAGTTTGTTCCAGGTGGCACTGGAACATCTCACTGACATTGAGAGCTCTGTGCACAGCCACCTCCTGGAGTGGGTATGCAAATACAGCCTTGCTTTTCTACAAGTACCTTCTGTATTTGTCTTCCTTCCACTCTACACACTTCAAGTTCCTACCCAGTTCTTCATTACTTCATTTTTGCTCCTCCTTTTAAGTGCTAACCTACTAATTAGATAACCTTTCTGACTTAAGACAGGGTTCCTTTCAGTCATCATAACATCATCAGAGCCATGAAGTCACATGGTCCACATAGTTTAAACCAGTACAAGACAGTATTGTGCCTAAAAGAACAATCCCAACAGCACTTTCCTCTCATGTTCAGTGCCCCAGATTCAGGTATAAATATTGTGGTGACAGTTAGGGGTCAAGGCCACTACAGCACCAGCTTTGCATTTAGGGAACTACTGTGCTACTGCTACAGTGCTGTCACAGAAACAGCTCCTCTGGGTTTCATTTTTAAGCTTCACCACCCACTTTAATGAGTTACAAGTCAAGATTCAGAGACAAGGCAAAGAGTTGGAGCATCAGTACAAAATTAGCAGACAGATTTTTACCAGCAACTGAAGGATACCCTAACTACTGAGATACAGACCAGGTTCACGATCTGTGCACAAGGATCACCATTCTTCTTCCTGGCTTTGCAGGTGCCCATGTCCAGAGCCTCACCCATGAGGAGGATCTTTTGGGGATGGTCGACAGACAAACACACCTAGAAAAAAAAACATCAGACCCTGCCTGGATGGCCTTCTCTCTAGAAGTCACTGGCTTGCCTCTGGCCCAGTTTGGTACCTCTGGTATTAACAACACAGTTTTAAAAGGCATGCCTAGTTTAAGAAAGCCTCATATCCTGTTTAGATTGAGAAAAGGCTGTTAAAAGAAAAAATACTTAACTTCTTTCCCACAACAAGATGCAGGACATTGGATTGCTAAGCTCAGAGCCTTAGGAAACCAAGGACCAGCAAAGGCAGATCTAGCTGTGCTATGACGACAGTCCTGTACAGCCATTTGGCTCTGATGCCATTGTGGAAACCACACTTGGCAGAGGATGGGAAGACAGGATGTCCTAGAGCTCTCTGCCCCTCTCTGTATGTCTAGGGGCAATGAAAACTGTGGGACAGTGTCATCTTCACACCACCCAAAGGTGCTAGGATTTGTATCTGTATTTAAGAAATACTTTGGGAAGCCAGTTTTAATGTAGTTCTAAATGGGCACATTTAGCTAAGAACAGTCATTCTTAACAGTTAAATATAGCCTTACATTAAATTTGGTATGCCTTTCTACTCATCAACAGTACTTTCTACTGCATGTTCATGTTAATTTAAGCAATTATATAGCTTAATAGACGATTAATGAGATCCTTAATTTTTCCATTTGGAGAATTTAAAATGCAAAACACTACATCACCAGTTACTAGATTAAAATTCCCCTTGACAGAAGTCAATAAAAAGGGTATCCATTCCAGTGCAATTAAAAAGATATTTAAAAAAAATTATTAGCAAACTGAAGCCACCTTATATATTTTAATAAGCAGAAAAAAAGTAATTCAGCATGTTCTGCATTTTTAAGTAATTGATTAAGCAAGTGAACTATTATGTATCAACTTGCTATACATAACACATTGTTTGTTTAATAAATCAAATATTTCTTCTTCTCAGTTGTGATTTCAGAACCAGGAAACATTTTGTAAATCACATCTCATGCTTAAACTAGAAGAGAGAAATGAGCTTCCCCACCTTTTTCTGCTGTGAAAGACCCCTAGGCTGAAACAGGCATTGCACTGTAGTAGAATAAAGTAGCAGAATAAACTGAAATAAAAATACACTCCCTGCATCTCTGGAAGAGCTGACTGCTACAGACAGTGCATTCAACACTTGAATAGACTCTGGTTTTAGATTCTTAATAGGGCCCCTTGAATTTCAGTCTTCCAGAAGGCCAGGAGCAAATACAAAGCATGCAAATAACTGAATGCAATTCAAACTGTTGAGGCAGACTGCTGTGAGTTCAAGTTCAGCTTCAACATGCTAAATCATAAAGCCCAATCTCAAGTAGATATTAATAAATTCAGCTGTGGGGTTTTCTCTGCAGCTGATGGGAAAAATCCTCTCACCTCATCTGAGCCTTCTTTAGGCTTCATAGGATTAGCATTGAGCAGCCCAATGACTGTGCCTTGCTCCGTCTTCCAGTGCTCTTTGTGGACATCACCAAACAAGAAGAGTGAGACACACTGACCGAGATCCCGAAGGTCGTTCAGCCGCCAGATGCTGAAGGTTCTGCCCTGGAACACACATTGGCTTTCCCCTCAACTCTCAGCAAGGGGCCATTGACTGCATCCCCTCCTGCTCTTGCTTTTAAAGAGTTACTCTGATGGTTTCACCCCCTGGGCCTTCCTGATTTATACAAGCAGAATTTGTAACCTCAGTAGAGGTTAGATACAGTAGCTCCAGCCACCCACACAGCCAGTTCTGGGATTCCTAAAGTCCAAAACAGCCACCAATCCTCCTCATTTTAAAGCTGTACAGCAGTCTTGCTTGCTGAATAAAGAGGGTTTTACCTCACTAAACAAACAAAACCAAGGCATGTCCAGATCTTTGTTTCATCCATGACTTTCTATAGGACATGTGCACCATCCAAGACAGAATGACCTCTAGGGAAATGATGGAAAGGCTGGAGCATGATAATCTTTAAGGTCCCTTCTAACCTTAATCATTCTATGCTTCTATGATAAATATCAAGAGTCATAGTCCTTTTTTTTTTTTTCCTGACTTTTAACATATAACAGTGGATGAAGAGATTGATGCCATGGTTGCATTAGCCAAGATCTCTACAGCAGCAGAGTTTCATTAACTACATGGAGTTGGCTGATCAAGCTGAAGATCTAATTAAGTTTCTCAGGAAAGAAGACCAGCATTTCACTTGAACTGAGCAAGGGATACAACAAAGTCACTTACATTATTTGCACTCTGAGGAGTGATCTTCTTCACTATGACTCCAAATGTTACCCAGTCTATTTCCTCCAGATTTTCTGCAGCAAGTTTGCTCTTCAGCTGGGACAGTCGGATGAGCTTCCGGTTTGTCATTTTCCTGTCCATCTCAGCTGAGGACACACGGGGTTTTCTAGCTCAAGGAAAAGCATGTAAAAGAGAACACATTTGTTAACATAAATGGACAGGGTCAATCAAAACCATCCAGCATTCTCCTGAGGAGACTACCTCTTGCTGCAAAATGCCTCAGTGCCTTGTTTCACCCTGAGGTCATTTGAAGCAACCCCCCTTGGTTTTGGACACTGTACAAATATCAGCAAGCTACTGATCACACTGGGTTCTGTTCAAACAGCTTTACTGCAACTTCGCCCCAAGCCTGAATTAACTCCGCTTATTTCAGGAATGACTGACTATGACTGTCTCAGCACAGTCTGGAAATACAGCACTGTTTCTGGTGAAAGACACTGTGAGTATTCAGAGACCTCTCGTGGCCACACCGAGCAGGGGCTTGCCAGTGGCTCTGGAGGCTTCAGGGTGCGGAGCAAAATCCACTCAAATGGAACAGCACAGTCAGGCTGTGCACATGCCCACTGCTTCCCTCCTCCACCACTGGGGACATCCAGGGAAGGCAGCACTAAGGAATTGATAAAATGATCAACCAGCCAAAGTTGTGGCTTTGTGTTACATCCCCTAAGGACAAGTGGCTAATCTGACATGGTTAAACAACATATACACCAGAAATCAGAAATCCAGTCCTCTGTGCACCACAAGTGTGACTTTTGTCACACACAGGACATTGGACTGATGGTGTTTTCTCTCCTGTTACTGCAGAGTGATGTCCCTAGACAGAGCTCAGTGCTGGGCTGCTGACCTTAACCTCAGTCCTGAGAAGGTTTCCACAGATACCGGCTGAGTGGTTGCACTGGAGCACGAAGGCATGTGTGAAGTCTTCTCTCTGGTCACCTTACTGGGGGTGTTCCCTGCAGCAGACTTGAGAGGCTGGAATGCCAGGCTGAGGACTTGTTGTGGAGAAGGAGTCTTGTTCTCTTTAGTAGGTAAAAAAGCAAGAAATAAAATCTTGATAATGAAAGAAAACTTCTAAATAAAACCTTATACCTGACCAGGAGCAGCACACTTAAGAAAAAGGTGTAAAATGCCTTATTTATAATGATCTGGTCCCCCCGTCAGCTGGAAACTGACAGCTCCAGATCAGTCACAGCAATGAGTTCTGCCTGGTGAGGAGGTTCCCAGAGCTGCTCTGATTTTCCAGACAATCTGTAGGATAAGCTAGTCAGACTACTACTGGTGCACTCAGCAGTGCAAAACTATCCTGGATGTGTCTACACTGCAGCTGGGAACTAGACAGATTTTGGACAAAAGTCCAGTCTGTTTCAGTGGAAGGCAGACTGAGAATGGTACCTGCTGAGGATGCTTTTGATTTCTGGATTCCTCGCTTGGCTAGTGGTAAAGGATTGCCCAGCTGAGCTGAGAAACATGGTGACTCTTGCAGTTTCTGAACTTTCCTTTCCTTTTGGGGTGGACAGGGAGTTTTACCTGGCCAAGAAACAAACAAACAAAAATGAATTAAATCTCAGCATCTGGATTCAAACACTAAGAACTGCTCAAAATTAAGTGATTAGCTGAATAATAAATTCACATAGAAGCCCTTCAGCTAAGTTGCCAGCAACTGAAATGCAACAGCTGGAAAAGCCCCAATGCCTCTTCCTCATGATGACCCAGAACTCTGGAAGTCATTGATGCCACAAAGCTGTGAAAAGTAGGAACACCCCCTTGCTTTTCAATGTTTCCATGTAGTTTTATTACTACACCAAATGTGCTACAGCAACAAACATAGTTTTGTTTTCTGAGTGCACCAACATCTGCCAGTAAGGGACACTTCCAGTAAAAGACCCTGGAACATTTCAGTCATGAAAGCTGCTCCACATAGAATCAACTCACCATGCAGGTATTAAAATTGCAGCTCATTAATTTAGTCTCCAGCCACAGGAAACAAACTGTGTGGGAATACACCAGAATCCATTCCTCCTTGCTACTCCGTGCCCACTTTAGGATTACCTGGAGCCTTGCCTATAAATTGCACATTGGTAGGCCAACAAATCATAAACCCATTTAATTAGTCTCATTACCAGGGGTTTTCTTCTCAGGGCCTGAATTGGATTGCTGCCCAATAGCAGTCTTTTGCAACTGCTCCTGTAACGTCTTCATCTGTTCTTGCAATTTTCTCAGCTCGGCTAGGAAAGAGAGAAGAGAAAGGATAATAATTAAAACAGTGGGAAGTCACTGCAAACAGGATTTATGAGATTCCTGGGAGTCTGGGATTTTACTAAATCATAGGAACTTAGGAAACAAAGACTTGAGCCACAGTCCATTTTTCTTCAGGCTACAGAGCTCACAGTGAAGGGACACTTTTCCATACAGCTTGGAGCTGACTTCTCTCATATAAATATTTTACTTGATGGTGTGTTCCTTGCCATGCTGCATAAGCTGAACATAAGACAATTTAAATGGTTGATTACTGCACTCCTTATTATAAATAAATGTTTCCAATATAATAACATATGTGGCCTGGACACATGAAGGCTCAACATCCAACTCTGCTTCCACACTGACTGGTATAGCAGAACTTCCTGCTGATAAGTCCTATTGGGGAAAGGATTGCTGTGCTGGTGAAAGATGCCAGGATGACAACCCTGAAGACTGAAGCACCATTTCTCTTCATCAGACAAGGCACAGGTCCACAGGCAACCTTCCCTGTCCTGCTCACCAGAGCTACCTTAGTCTGGCTCACTTTCAGTCCTCTGTCTTTCTTTTAGGAAAATGAGTTTGGTGAGTTTGGCCACTGAGCACTGAAAGCTGCACTTAGAAACTTTCACAAGGTTCTTCTGTATTCCCCCTCTGGGCACCATCTTAAAGTGAGAAGCAGCAAGACCTGCTTCTGCCCATTAGATCTCTAGAGACAAGATATCTATCACAAATCAGGTAAGAGACGCTGTTACAGAAACCTTGCAGTTCTTGGTTGGTCTTCTCTTCTGTCTGACTGGTAGCTGAAGCGGGAACATTTTCTTCTGCTGCCTCCTCTTCCAGCAGGTCATCTACATCTCCAAACAGCACAGCCAGGTTCTCCTTCTGCTCATCAATCCTGCTGTCCTCAGTATCCACCTCCTCAGTATAGGAAGCATCATCTTCTGCATCAAAGAGCTCGTCGTATTCATCTGGTTCTGCCTCCTCATCCTCTAGAGCATTTTTCCCCTCAGGAGAACTCCTCTCCTCAGTGGCCTCACTTTCTTCCAGGAGGGAGGCCAACAGATCCAAATCATCATCACCTAAGACAAAAATAAAACTCAGTATTATTTCTGTTCAGTTAAAGGAAAGCTGGCCTGGATAAAA
Organism: Chaetura pelagica; assembly: GCF_000747805.2. Classification (NCBI taxonomy): domain Eukaryota; kingdom Metazoa; phylum Chordata; class Aves; order Apodiformes; family Apodidae; genus Chaetura; species Chaetura pelagica. The sequence continues at coordinate 3,542,737 of NW_009953811.1, forward strand.
AACATCCAAGATACTCTAATTACAACCTCCTGACAATCAAAATTGAATTGGTTAAGCAAATAGCATTTAAAAAAAAACTACTTCAGCTTTGGCTAAAGATTGAGCAGCTTCCTGCTGCCTGGTGGGATGGAAAGGTGACACTCTCAGCTTGTGACTCAAGCTGGCTAGTCAGCAGAAAAGTTGCAGGTGACTTTTCCTGGCTTTTCCTCCTAGGCAGCTGCTTGTACAATCGCTGCTGTTACAAAGAAAAGCCTTGAGCCCTGTAGAGGCATAGCTAGGAGCTCTACAGAGACACTCATGTGGCCTTTGCTAGTTGAAAGTGAAGAGGAAGATGCAAGACAGGCAAGAAAGATTATTCTCAGATATGGTTTGCTCAAGGAAGAGAACAGAGAACAAAGAAACACAGATCAAAGGGAAAAAAGAAAACCAAATAGAGAGAGAAAAATTGGACAGATAGCAGAACTGAAATTCAGAACATGTCAAGAAATTTATTTAGCCTTTGCTGCTGAAGGAAACAAAATCAGTGAAGTCAATGCAACGTAATTTCCTTTGCTAAAACGATTACCAAGTTTTCTGAACACTTGACCTTACTAACACATTGGTCAGAAGACAACTTTCCTCCTGAAAGCAAGAGTACTTTTCCTCTTACCGTCCATGATTTCACCAGGATTTCTTCAAGAGTCCCTCAAGGAAAAATATTATCTGTTATGGGGAGAACAATATTGAAACTCTTAAAATAGTTTTAGCCAAACTAGAAATACAGATTGTGTTCAAGCTCCTTATTTGATGATTTGCAAACTGTTACCTGGCTATTGTTCACAGTTGCAGATGAGGACTCAAAAAAATTTAAGACCCTCATATAACTTTCCTACATCTAAAGTTTTACCTATGCTGAACTCACTGCAGCATAAAGGCATTACTTTTAGAAAAAAACTGTAATAAACACAGATTTTAAGAAATGCCTACCATGTCCTCATAATAGTAACAACCATTTCCACCTCAGTGGTCCTGTGCTATAATCATAATTACCATTTAACTAAAGGAAATATTCCAAAACAGATTCAGTTTTCACTTGATAATGGAAGGTGGTAGCAGTTTTGCTCTCTCCTCACAACACAGCTCTGAAAGCATGTGCTCTGCATTTCTCACGGCTCCTCTATTTTTCATGACCGTGTGTCTGAAATGATCAGCATAGGCATATTCAAGGGAATACTCTGGATTAGAGAGAAATCCACTGGGGATGGATGACTTACAAACCCAGACTCTGCATCTCTGCTTACAGGTGCTGCAGACTTTTTGTTTCGCCCAGAGACTCCATTTTTAAATAGTTCTCTCTTCTCTTTTGCTCCAGAATATGAATTTCCAGTAAAGAACAGAACTCAGAGCACGCAGGAGACCACACATTACCAGCCTCCCACTGGTGACACTGGCCCAGGGTTGAATCCTGAGAATCATCCTGCTTGGAAAGGACCTTGAAGATGCTAATCAAGTCCAACCATAACCTAATTCCAACAACCGAATCTACACATTGGGTGCTTATATCACGTCCCTCGGCACCACATCTATATTTCTTTTAAACACTTCCAGGGATGGTGGCTCCACCGCCTCCCTGGGCAGCCCGTCCCAGTGTGTCCCCACAAGGCCTGGCAGAGCTTGGCTTTGCTGTGCCCGCCGCCTCCTCCTCCTCCCTTCCCACGGGCCACGGCAGCCTCAGGATCCCCATCTCTATCCTCAGGGATCCCCGATTCTACCCCAGCACTGCCCGAGATTCCACTCCCCTCCCCTCCCCAGATCCTCCTTTCTCTCCCAAACCCTCTCCCCTCCTCACTCGGCCACCTTCC
>NW_009953811.1:3546343-3552026 GCF_000747805.2 Chaetura pelagica
CCCCCCCGGGCGGGCGCGGACGCGGCGGGGGGGCGGGCCGGGGGCCGCCATGTTTGGTGCGGGCAGCCGGGCAGTCCTGGCTGCGGTTCGGGCCGCGGGGTTCGGGCCCGGCGCTGCTGCGGGGACATCCCGGGTGCGGGGGTGACCTCATGCCGGGTGAGGGGGTGACAGCCCCGTGCCGCTGTTCTGTCCTGGCTGGGGCTTGTGCCGTGTCCGCCCCGTGGGGCTGCCTGGGGCCGTGAGGCCTCTTGTCCTGGTTTGAGCCAGGATGAAGCCCGTTTTCCTTTTATTCATTTATTTTCCCTTCAGCAGGCTTTCTTCTAACTAGCACCAGAGTGTTCTAACTAAAGCTGGTAAGACAGTGAAATGTTTTTCTAACTGCTGGGTCTCCAAGGCCGCACCTTCACTCTGCCGGCTCATACACTATGGGGAGATCTGTGACCCCCTGTAGGAGGCTGAGTTAGACAGACAGCAAAACTGGCCAGAGATATTCCATTCTATGTATCTATGTGAACTCAGAGGAAGGTCAGAGATCACAGAAGAAACTTCCTTCCTTCTCCCCTTCCCTTCGGTCCATGGCCGGTGTCTGGGGACGACTCCATCCATCCATCACCCTCAACCCCCAGGCTGGAGCTCTCCTGACCCTCATCACTCTGTGCTCTCTCCAGCAGCAGCTCTGGGATTTTTGGGACTGTTCCCAGCTCAGGAGATGCTGTGGGAGTTGCTGGGGGTGGGGGGAGGCAAGAGGCTTTTGCACATATCTGAACACATTTGTATGTAATTGTATATATATTTTCTTTTATCATTAGTGTTTAATTAAAGCTGTGTAGTTTAGTTTTCAATCCAGCCAAGTCTCTCTCTTTTTCTCTCTCTCCTTCCCTACCTGGGCGGGAGGGGATCAGGAGCGTTGCTGCCGGACCTGAGTCAAACAGTGACAACAATTTATTGGCACCCAACATGGGGCCTGAACCACACAGCTCTGGGTGAGCCTGCTTTGGCTGTAAATAATTGCCTGTGTCTGGTCAGAGTGACCTCCACGGGTGGTTACAGCAGGTACCATAGTTGTCTGAATAACCTAAATAATCTTAGCACTTGTGTTGAACCAACACATTCAAACCCAGGTATTGCCATGTGCAGTTGACAGGGTTTTTGTAGTCTGGTTCAGTTGGAGCAGTCATGATTTTGTGAAAAATAGTATTTCTGAGTATGTATGAGCTCTAGTCCCTTTCTCCTTGTATCAATTATGTGCAGAAATCAGCACAAATTTGCTCAAAAACCAGAAGGATTTGAACTCGAATCCCAAGGGAGTTGGAGCAAGTCCATCCTGCAAGTACAAATTAAAGAGAGAATGTCTCTGGTATTTAAAGGCAAATCGTACCAGTACCAGGTTAGGAAAGACAAAGTAAGGGCAGAAATTCTATGAGGGTGATGAGACACAGGAACAGGTTACCCAGGGGAGCTGTGGATGTGCCATTCCTGAAAGTGTTCCAGGCCAGGTTGGATGGGGCTTGGAGAAACTTGGTCTAGTGGAAGGTGTCCCTTTAAGGTCCCTTCCAACCCAAACCATTCTGTAATTCTGTGGTAGTTGTAGTCATCAAGAGCAAGTTCCAGCAGATTCAAGATACATTCAGATCCAAAGCAAGGAAAGAAGTGCTCTGCTGAGCAGTTGCTGAATAGTTGTCAGGCAAGGTGTTCAGTGTGTGTCATGCTTAAGGCTCCTGCTTTTTGGTTTTCTCCAAAAAAAAACATGTGCCTAGCCCGGGCATTCCAGGCTAATTCATTCTGGATACATCAACCTGTGAGGTGCTTGTGCAAAGGTGCCCCAGGAGAGCCAGGGGAGCATGTGTGTGCTGGGAGCTCCTGCATATTGCTGCTCATTCATGATGGAAGTGGGGAAACAACTTGTGTCCTATCTTGGCATGGGTGCTAATCCATGGGAAGGCACCAGGACAGTGTGGGTTTTGGTTTTTTTCATATTTTCCCTCCTTCAGGCTGCTAATTCCTGTTGTGACTCAGATTAATCACAGAGCATCACCAAGTCCCCCTGTTCTCCATGTAACTGGAGCAATGATCAGTTGCCCACTGCTGTGACTTGAGGTCTGCAAATCCAGATAACCTTCCTGCTCACAACCCTCAAGCCCAGCCCACAGGATTGCACTGGCCCCTTCCCAGTCTGGATTTCAAATCTGAAGTGGTAGGAAATGCTCTGGGTCCTGTTGCACATGGAGTCAGGGTACTGATCACGGGACACACAGCTACACCAGGGAAGTCCTTTGTTAAAAACAGATGTGCTGACAAGTATTTCACGGACATGTAGTATCTAGTCACTTTGAAACACAAATACATCTTACCTTTCATCTAAGGGAAAGGAAGAGGGATGTACTCCTAAACCTGTGCTAATGAGCATCTGCTGGCCAGGGCCACCTGTCATGATAGCACATCCATCCTCTGGACTGCAGCTTAGGAAGACAACAACAGACCATCCTGGTAGCACGAACAGGTTTAAGTGTATTGTGGTTTTATTCATTGCAGTTCCTTGGCCCTCCTTATTTGCTCTATTAGACTCAGTACCCTATCTTTCTGTGAAGACCTACTTAGCTAATGCTTGTGTCTTCCTGCTAGTATTCCTGTGACAAGATCCCTTCTCTTTCTGAAGCCTTTAAAAATTATTAATTTTGACTTGACAGATGCAGAAGTATTTCCTCCTTTGGCCTTTCACATTGATTTGCTGTGTTTTCACTAAGGTTAATGCTCCTCAGACAAAATCAGCTCTCTTATCATTCTATTAGTTTGATTTTGGCCTAGCCCCATTTCCATCAGATTTTGATCGCTGCAGAATCTGTAACCATCACAAAGCTCCCATAATAAAATTGGATTCAGGAAAAAAAGCCCATAAATCTTCCTGTCACAAGGAACCAATTAAAACCCAATATGAGATTGCATTTGCTGGGAGTTCTTATAATTTATGAAGGTTGCAAACAAGCTGATTAATAACTCTTCACAACAGATTTCAGTCAGGTGTTGTATTACCTCAAATTATGGATGAAGCTGTGTGAAAGCATGAGCTATAGCTAAGAGAAAACAAGAATCCAGGGGCTACAAGAGATAATTACAACAACAGTGACAACCAGCAAAATAAATGCAACTCTTCAATTCAATTACCAAGGCAAAAAAAAGAGACTTTCTCTTGGCATTGGTGTTTCACTGATGAAGAATTCACTGATGGCATGACATGAAAAATACACCAAAGGAATATTTTATTTGGCCCAAGATACCTCTGCAGGTATTTTTCTGCCATGTATTTTAAGAATATTAATCTGCTGAGCATGAAACATAAAACACTATTGAGGCCTGCATTTTGAATTAATTAGCTCTGAAGTAGTTTCTGTTTCAGGTTTGAAGCAAAATACTGAGTAAAATTCTGAGTCAACAGTTAAGTTTTTTTTTTAATTTCTAATTCCACTATTGATCTGTTCAGTGTTTTTTCCCCTCTGTGATTTGGATCTTCAACCACAGGACAATTTGGAGAAGCACTTACTTAGGGAAGTAAGTTGCTGGGAGAATTGATCATGTGCTAGTACAAAATATCTACTGTAACTGCCCCATTCATTTGTGGTATCCACCATGCCTAAGGCTTTCTCCTGTAGAGTTGTCCCATTTTCCTCAGCTCAACATCCCAAGTTGACATAAGCTATGTAAATTGATTTTACTACACAAGCGTCTCTTTCTCACAGATTGTACCATCCTGTTAATATTTAGAATAAACTTCAGAATACAGAAGCATGTTTATCAGCCAGACGTGACCTGGTCTTTAAGCTTCATTTAGAAGAAAAGCACTCCTGCCCCTGTACCTGAAGAGCTGTGCTGCTCTCCATTAGCCATTGCTGATGGACAGCAGTAGCCCTTGGACTTCCTCCCATGGATCAACTTCTTCTCCTTGGGAATGGTCTGCATTACCTTGCCTAAAACAGGGGGGCCAGTGGTGTCTTCCATGTACCCTCTCCAAAACAGGACCTTTCTTCAGGTGCATGAATATGCCTTTTCTCCTCACCAGCCAAAGCACTGAGCTGCGATCTACTCATAGACCCCATGAACACAGTGGTGAAAGGATAACCAATGAGAAAAATTGATACTTCTTTTAGCTAATCTCCCTTAAAATTGGGATCCAGTGTTCCTGGAAGTGAAACCCCTCCCAAAAAAACAGCAGGAAAGGCCACAGACCAGTTGCTGTTGGACATAGACCGGTCTTATATTTCCTAGGAACAGATAACACAGGTTGTACACCATGTTATGGAGAGTGAGCACAGGTCTCCTGTGCAGTGAGGGACTGTCAGGAGGGACTGTCCTTTTGTAGCTCAATAGTGACAATTTCTTTCACCATTTCTGGTGTACATGGAAACTGAGAAAACTCAGCTTTTAGGACTAAAACCATTGTTAATTGTAGTCATATTATAATTTGTCCTGACATTAAGACCTTTCAAGATATATTCTGACTGAATTGTATTCATGATTATCTGCATAACAGGTTGTTTGTTTTTCTTTTCAAATGAAAATAAAATTGCATTGATGGAGATCTGTTAAGCCCTGAACTCCTTTTACTTACTCTCTCACCTCCTTTGGCCCTCACCAACCTCGCTGGATTTACTAAATCCAGTGTTCTCTTGCAATGGGACACAGTAAATCCTGTCATCATAGCTGTCAATTTTCTGATTAGAAATTCCCACTTTGGAAATACTTGAAGCTTGCTTGGCTCTTTTACCATTTTATCTGATCAATGCTAAAAAACCAACACTGTGATCAGACAGCAGCAGTTTGTGATGACTGTGGCACCATCCTAACAACCTTGGGTCCGTGAAGTCAATTGCTTTCACTCACACCAGTTCTGCAGGAAGCTTGTGAACCACACAGACCTTCAGGGGGGGTTTAAGTGACCCTCTCCACAAAAGACATTTTCCCCACCCTTCTGCTCATTTCTTTCTGCAGTAGGAAAATGCAGATCCCTGCTATCCTGAGCAAATTCCTGATGATTGATTGCTTTTAATTCTGAAGACCTTTTTAACTGGTGAGTCCCTCAGATAAGGGATGGTTAGAGTAAGGTTTGGGGATCAGGACACCCCATCTTTTGTTAAAATAATTACAAATGTACAATTGCATTTTATTATAGTTTTGCCCTTTGCATAAAATATACCCCAGCACAGGTGCTCTTGTTATAAATGCAGTTACTTTTGCATTTGATCTTCCAAAGGTCCAAGTATTTCTACAGATGACACTACCTACGCACGGAGGATTCAGGCTTCCTAGCTCTGGCAGCCAAACATCTCAGGGACCAGAGCACTATAATGTCAACTGAGGAAACATTCAGGCTTCTTATAATGTGAATTTCAAAGTGGAAGAGTGAGCCAAGAAGTAATAAAGTGATATTGAAAATAAAATGTTGAACTTTCATATCCCAGTTGTGTGATCATCCCACCCTGCCCCTTCTGAACATCCAGCTCACAGCTCCGGCAATCAGAGTGAAGTGGGCTGGGCATAAACAAAATTTGTGGTGCCCCTCAGTGAGCCTAACAGACCTACCACAGAACAGGATGGCACAGATTTAAGTACTGGTTGTAGCAAGTTCTGGAATATTTGCTTCCAGAGATTCTGTTTTGAACAGTGAATTTAAAAAATAAAAATCTTTCCC
>NW_009953811.1:3552100-3553951 GCF_000747805.2 Chaetura pelagica
AGCAGGAAGATGATGCCATAAACCATTGTGGCTGCTCAAAGGTTTTCATACATCTCTTTTACTTCTCTTCCCTGCCAGTTTCCAATGGTACAATTTAGCTATTTGCAAAAGACATTCAACTCCTCATTGGCATGGATCCCAACAATGTGCTCCAGTTGTGTCCTGCTACTCATGCTGGTTCATCTTTTGTTAAGAGTTGTGTGTTTCTCTCTCCTATGAAATGGCAAGTTAAGAACTGTGTTTTTTTGAGATATAAACACCAGGGAGGGCACAAACAGATTTAATATACAACAGATCTTTCTACATGAGCTTTTCAGCCATATATATTTGTAATCCTGTTTCAGCCTCCAAAGTATTCACAGGCTTAGACAATTTTATCCTTGCAATAGATCTGAGATGTGAAAACCCATTATATTCTTCAATTACATCACATCCATCTCAGCTCTTTCTAGCACAATACTGTACAGGCTCAAATTAGTTTTATTGTAATAAAGTAGAATCAACACAACACCTTAAAAATTAACAGTTCTAGAAAACCAAGTGGCTTAGGTACACCAGTAGCTACATTTATCAGATCTAAATCATCTGTTTTAAACCCTGCCCACATCTGGCTAAAGCAAGAAGCTACAGAAGCCATCAAAAATTTAACATCAGATTAGTGTGGTCACTAGGGCAGCAATAAAACTGCCATCTGGAGAAATCAGGGTTCATTTCAAATGCTTGATGAATACAACAGTACTCCATTTTGCTGCAAGCTTCTCAAACAGCTTTTTTAAATGTACGTTTCCTGATGTATAGTATATGAGAGGTTAAGTATTTACAGGCTCACAGTACTTGCATTGACAGGTATATATCCCATATCCCTTCTGACTTTATTGATTCAGCCCTGTTCTGTGGGCAGTCTATAAGAACAGAGTACACCAGGGGAATGTTCCTTAAAGATTTCATAGCAGCAGACATTCTGGGAGTTCTTTACACATCCATGTTGCTAACCTATAAAAATTAGTTTCCTAAAGCAGATTGAAACAAGATTAGTGACTATAGAACAGGGTAGGATTTTTTCCCTTTTCCCATTCAATTAATGAGAAAAACCCTGACAACTTCCTTCATGGGATGTAGAGTTGAGCATTACTTGACCAGGAAGGAAAAAAACAAAACAGAAAGTGTTTTGGCAGGTGAAATTTCAGAAGATGAATTGGAGGGCAACACTCAATTAATGCAGTCCATAACATGGATCTGCAGCGTGTCCAAATCAGGTAGAATTTCTCCACATTTGGGACATGAATACATTGAGATATTCCGCTGTTCTGGCCAGTCTTGGCCACCAGTTCCTGCAAGCAGAGAACATACATTATTACCTGTTATACCACTTGATTACTCCACTCCTTTTTGTGGAGTGGTTGAAAGAGGATAGGTGGCTTGCTCCTAACAGCCAGGGGATCAGGCTCTCTGTATCTACCAGAACAGCCACGGGGGCGCTGCTGGTGGCCAAGCAAAGCTGTTTTAAACTGACCACAGCAGGGCCTGGCCCTGTGAGCTGGAGCAGTGGCTTAGGGTACCTCTTTGGACAAGGCGAGGCGAGTGTTCCCGATCTGATGCCCTGGCTCCGTGGCGATTCTGCATCTCTGCCAAAGAGTTCCTGTGGAGAATAACTCAAGTCAAGGGCTCTGGAAGAAGACTCAGCAAAAGCTATCTTTCCTTTGTCTCCAGGAAAGGTAAGAGGATTCAAAATAAATCAATGGATTTGCAAGTAAATCATTGTCAACTGGTCATGCATTTAGTTCACAACTGCTGCTCAGAAACAGGACCTAGAAACGCTGTCTCTGTGAGAAGCTGCCAGGCTCCTGCTGA
>NW_009953811.1:3554298-3572036 GCF_000747805.2 Chaetura pelagica
TCGGGGAAATGGTGCCGGCCTCCTGCGGAAGCCACTGTCAGATGCCGACACCAGCAGGATTTAAGCAGCTACACACCTGGGGATCTGGGGCACACTCCTCTGGAAAACTACAAGGATTCTCAGGTATTCAGGGCAAATAGCAGATTTGATTGAATTAGAAAAGCAAGTTATACCCCAGAAAGGGTTCGGTGCACAGCTGACGAGAAATGCAACTTGATTCCTCAAATTCTGGGTATAAGAAGAGTGCCCATGGCTTGCACAAGGTGATTGGAGGACTCTTTTACAGCTCAGAGTGCTAAAATGGTGCAATTTCAGGATATGAGAGTACTTGAAACTATGAGTACTCAGCACTACCACGTGGAGAAGCAGCAGATATTCCTGGCACGCAGCTCAGCTGTAGATTCACCACTAAAACTGAGGCTAGAACAGCCTCAGAGTCAGCAGGGAGAATTTATCAAGTATGAATCATCCAAAGTGAAATCTTCTTAAGGCACCCAAATAAGAACTAACATGCCTTACAGGAGTTCAATGGCAAAATTAAAATGAGAAGTCAGCCAACTCATTTTTTCCTCCCTCTTTTAAAATTAATATTACACAAGAAATAAATGTCTGCAAAGTTTTTTGCCTTTCTACTGAGATGCTAGCGAGACAGTGTTGGTCAACTCCAGCACACAGGGTAAAAAAACAGTTCAAAGGCAGCTCAGCCAAAGTTTGTTCTCACCGGCTAAGTTCTTCAAGGTTTTGCTGCTCTTTTAGCAGGTATGCCAGCTGGACAGCCAGCTGCTCCTTCTCCTCATGGATCTTCTCTCTTGCTGCCCTCTCAGCATGGAAATCAGAACAGTAAACCTCCATCTGATCAGAGAAATGAAATAATGCTGAGAATTTGTAACTTATATGTCAAAATAGCAAATCTGTATCATAGTCTGCATCTACTTAAAACACTCCCACAGCACCTACACACTGCAAAGTGAAGACCTGCACTACGTACAAGGTGAAGAAGACTCAGGAGTTTCTGGATTCTCTAGAAGATGCTTCAAGTATCTTACCCGGGACAGTGCTGTACAGAGGCAGAGATAAGGTATAAACAAGCAATAAGGAGGTGACCTGACCAATGACACAGACCCATCTGTGGCAGACAGTTGAACTGAGCCAAGATGCCACTTCTGTGCCTTAAGTGTGAGGCAGACCCTTTTAAGTCACTGTTTACACATACACTGCTTTGAGTAAAATCATCCCTGAAACATGCAGTGATTCTTAGGCCAGTGGTTTTACATACATGAACACATCTATTCCCAGCTTTTGTTTGTTTTTCCAGGCTCCAGCACACACAATTCCTCCTACAGAACCATAGGATATGGTGGTAAAGGCTATGCAGGCATCTGTAAGGCAGGCTGAGTAAGGGAACTGGGCTTTGGAATTGAGGAAGCAGATCATTCAGTATTCCAGAACAAGCCATTAAATTGCTCCTCCTGGTTTCTGAACAGTGGGTGTGGGAAGTAGCAAATTTCTGGAGAAGAGCCCATACCTGAGCACGGAGCACAGCCATGGTTTCGAGGTCTTCCTCTTGCTTAGCAATGATCTGCTTCATTTCATCTATCTGGAGCTGCTTTGCTGCAAGGGCTTGTTCTGCCAGCTCCACCTTTGCGTTCAGTTGTTCCACCACGACTTTATCCACTCTGTTGAGCTGCAAGGAAGAACCATGATTATAAGATGAACTCAGAATGTGAAGCTGCTTGAAGTGAAAGTTTACTTCTTGCTCCTCCTGCCCTTGGAAAAGCTTCCACTTCTGGTCATCAAAGCAACTTGGACTAAGACAGTACTGGGGACTGAAATTTTAACTTCAAGATTACTTTGAGCTTTCAAGCTACACTGTATCAAGTCAAAAGAGAACTCCCTAATGGACACTGCACAGGCTGTTCTCCCAGTTTCCACAGTTACACCGGAGAATCTGGCAGTTCCATGGAGCCTCAGTTATGAGCAAGACCTCACTGTGACACACATTATATTTAAGATTACAAAAATATTTAGAGGCTTCCCTTCCCAGATTTACAAAATACACTGCAGGAACACCTAAATACCTCTGCGTGTTACTGATCTCTAAGGACTGGACTCCACAGAGCACTGCAGAATACAGAAGTACTCATGTAGATCAAGTTTTCTGTATTTGACAGCACATGATGTATGTGTGTTTCCTGCCTAAATTTGTTCCTAAACACATTCTCCCATCCCTTTCTGCTCCCCCTCTAAGTAATAATTATTTCTTCTTGTGATGAGTTTACCTCTTTGAGTTTCATTTCATCGATTGTTTTCCTTGCCTCATTTACTTCAGGAAGGAGTTTGCTGTATGCATCCTGCAAGCTATTATATCTTGCCCTGTTTATGATAAAAAAAAAAAAAAAAAGAGGTGAAAGTTTGGATCACTTAAAAATTCTTTGAAATCTAAATAATCTGTTTTAAAAAAATCCCACATAGCCCATCACTAGCTCCTTCAAAATAAATCTGCATTTCTGATGAGAAAAAAATCACGTTCCATGTCTCCACATCTCTCTTCCAATGAGTTGTGTGCTGCTCTACCCATGGACTGAGTCCAAACAAATGTCCTTATTGATCCTTATTATATATATAAAAACCCTTGTTGATGCATTTCAGATTGAAGAATCCATCACTCAATAATTTTACATCAAGCTCACAAACTCTGTTAAAAATCTTATGAAGATATCCACATCTTCACTCAGAGACTTCAAGTGAAGGAGAATTAATCAGAAGAACCAGACAGAGACTCCAAAGATAATATGCAGCCTCTCCAACAGAGAGAAAACTGTCTCCAGGCAGTTCAGCCTCTCTTTATAGCTTGGACTCCTTACATGGATTGCACATGAAAGGAAGAAGGGAGCCAGAACAAACAGTGAGTCTTTATCTCAGCTTCACTGTATACTTACCTCTCTTAGTTGTAAATATATTGTAGAGACTGTAAACTTCCTAATTAACATCCCTTTCTCATCATTGCCACCCCCTGACTAGACACTACCCCCCAAGCTGTGGATGCATTTACCCCTGCTAGTCAGTGGGGCAGATGGTGTCACTTTGCTGCTTCCTCTGCTTGAATATTATTCCTAACCCTATTCTGTCTTTGACTTGATGACAAAAGGAAGATACAAGGCAGAGCGCACAGTTCCAGTTTTCTTAAGTGAGGGGTTCATTAGATGAAAGGAAACAATTTGGGCCTAATGTAAAATGCAGATTCCAGATTCAAAGTAACAGAGATGCTGAGGTGAATGCATCATTCTAGTTCAGACTCTATAAACATAAGATGGTTTCAAAGGATGCAGAACACAAACCCGTATTTCAGGTTCAATACACCTTTGGCCAGGTTCTCTTGGACTTCCTTCCTCACTGACAATACTTCCCCAAAATACAAAACTAAGTCATACTCACTTTTCTTCATGTGTCTTGGCTTGTTCCAGCTTGACTTCTGCCTGCATGCTCTCTACCTGAAGTTCCAACTTCCTGATGCTGTATATTAGCTGCTGGTTCTCCTCCAATTCTGATGCAGCAGCTGAGCTTTTTCTTTCCAGTACCTGGCACCTGACAGAACAAGGAAAAAAGGTTGATCTATCCTGTTCATCTTTTCCTGCTAGATTTGGCCCACTAGGCATATTACAAAAAGAATCTTTGTGTGGTTCACTTTAAAGGCTTATTTTGATTAAGAAAAAGGAAGGACAAAAATGAAATCTATACACAACCATCAGAAGACAAAGCTTATGAAACCAACATTTACTTTCCTGCTATTATGAATCTCAAAGAACTGGAATTTGGCAGAAAACTAAACAAATAAACTGAGGCTTCTGTAACCACTTTTTATAACCTTCACAATTAGTCTTCAAAAGTTGAAGACTGTTGATGTGAAAAGGGCCATGATCAGGTCCCTTAGCTTCTTCCCTGAAGACCAGAACAGGGATTGATTAGATGCAGCAGAAAACAGGAAAGATTTGCCTATACATCAGGAAGGATTAAAACCTAAATCTTGAAATTCACAGCACTGGGGTTCTATTTGTAGAACTAGGTTGGCAGCTCAGGTTTTCTGACAATTACTATATTTCTGTACTTTCATCTCCACTTAAAAAGAAGAAGCAATCTTTTACAGTATGTCTATGAAACAGATATTTAAGTTGGTATTTGTAGAGCTGGTGAGCTTCCACAGTGAGAGCTGTCATACAAATATATACTGGGTGTCATGGCAGAACTTTTGTTCTTCTGAACCTTACTTTTCTTGAAGCTTCTTCTGAATCAATTCTGCTTCTTTTAACTTCTCATGAGCTTCCTGAAGCTCTTTAAACAGAGCACAAACTTGCAAATTCAGGGCTTCTACTTCACTGCCAACCTTTTAGAGAAAAAATAAGAAAAATTACATATGGACAAGTCAAGATGGGAAAGCTGCAGGCTAACTAGGAGATCTAACCAGGAAGTATTCTTTTTCTAGAGAAAACAGCATGTCAGTATGCATCATTGCCCTGTGTAATCAATAGTAAGGCCCTGAACACATGGCTTCACAATTCCTAAATGTGGCAGAACCCCATTTTGACTTAACATTTTAATAAATTCTGAGTGACTCAAAGACAACACTATTACTGACTTTCCAATGTTGGCAGAATACACCTCCTACAGACGGGAAACATCTACATTTTCTTTCTCAGAGTTCCCGATTTAAAACACACATGAGCAGAGCAGGCAGACTTAAGTGATTACTGCCACTCCCCTAAGCAATAGTTACAGTCTGTCAAAGAAACACAAGTGTTTGACCCCTAGGTAGGCTTCCAGTCTGCTGCCATCAGTGAGCTCTTTAGAAAGAGGTCTGACAGCAGATGGAGAACTGAGGCAGCAGTTTGGAAGCAGACTAAAACCTTAGACTTTCTCTTCCCAGTTACATCCTGTACTGGCATTACGCCCCCCCCTCCATTCTAGTTTTCTTATTCTTGTTTTGGGCAGAAAGCATAGAACACAGAAGTTTGTATGCATTGTTATTTATTTTGATTACACATGAAACCCCTCCAGCCAACTGGCACTCTCCCTACACACATCAACCTCTCCTACACCACAAGCCTGAGTACCACAGATCTGGAAGACTTCAGTTCTTGACTTTTTGAAGGAGAAAATACAAGCCTAAATTGTAATTCCGTTACCATGCATTCATTAATCAACTTTGCAAACTAAGAAGATGATTTTTAGTAGAACTCTAATGACTTTTGTTGTGAGTTACTTGCCCTTTTACTCAGCCTTCAGTCCACAGGAAGATCACTGAAGGACCCTTAAGACAGGCAAAGAGAAAAGAAGAGGAAAGAAATAGCAGCTGGGCTCTCCTCCAACCCAAGACACAAAGGACACCTCAGAGTTCCAATTCTTAAAATATATTCCCACACTCTAGAAGACATGAAACCTTTGACTCCTGCTGGTTTGTAGTCTCTGGAGCTTTCCTAAAGAAACATGTGAATCTCATGATCATGCTAGCATTGACTTAATTGTCCCTACCACTATAATGTTCACTGATAATGTCTTATCAAATGCACTGAAAGTCTCCAGTCCAGCTTGAGAATGAGCAGGGTGGTTGTGGCTAAAAAGACACCAGGTGTTATCAAAAGCAGGCTGCTTTCCTAATTCCTTGAAGAAAAGCTCCATTTTTCCAACAGTGTAAGTCTATCACTTCCCCAGGCAACTGAAGCAATAGAAGTTGTTAATCCATCATAACCTGTGAACACTTCCAGCTTTCAACTCAGAGCAGAAGTGTGGAACTCAGCCAGTGTGACTGAAGGGCAGACAGAACACAACTGTCTCTCGACTGATACTGCTGGGGACAGGCCTCTGCAAGCTGCCCAAGCTAGTATCATTCACCAGTTATATCATACATGTTTCCTATCTATTCTACCATCATAGTTGCAAAACAAGCCACAAAATTATTTTATGCAGGAATCCGGCTAATTCAATCACACTCACAGATGAAAGCATTGATTTTTGTACTTGATGGCATTTCAATTTGCAGAAAAACAGATATCACTAGAAACTGCCTTAACAGAAAATGTATCAACAAATGAAAGTATGTATGTCTGACTTCTAATAAAGCTGGAGTGTGAATTCTTGTGCTCTGGTGAAAGCCATCATAATTCAATATATTTTACTTAATTGGAACACAATCGATCTGTGCTTCGGGAAATCAGGTCTGCCAGCCTCACTGAAAGAAAAGGCTAACTTGATTTAAAAAATCTCAGTGCAGAGTACAGACTGTTTCTCCCTAAAACCCATTTCTTAGCCTGGCCAGAAAAGGAGACCCTAAAACCTAAACCACCTAAATCCCAGCCTCCTAGATCTCTGCTTCTGGGAAGCTTGCAAGCAGCCTGCTAGGGAATCCAGAGCAGTAACTGCAGTGGTGCTTTAAGATAACTTGTCTTGGGAGACCTGACCTTTTTTTCCTCCCAGCCACTCCTCTCTCCAAATGGAGCCGAAGCAGGTTTGAAAAACTTGCCATTCTCTCAGGATGTCTTCAAATGCAGTGCCCTCAAATGATCCACACTGCACCATTAAATATGTACATTTTACAACAGAGGGAGATAACAAGAGCTCTGCTGACAAGAGTCCTCTGATGAAACCAAGCAGCATACAAATGGAAACGATTGCCATCACAAGCATGTAATTATGCTGACCTCAGTATCAGCACTTAGATGAGGAGCATCTGGCTCAAGCTATAACTCAGGCAAAGTTGAGAAAAAATAATGGAAAGAATTAACTGAGGCATCATCTGCTTTCCTTAGAAAGAACATCTCTTGGCCTGACCACAAACTGTTCTTGTTTTAACTAAGCCAGACCTGCACTAAAATACTTGTCCTGGCCTTCAGAAGGGCACATGTCTCCAGCAGGTCCCACAGCATATTTGCTGTGGAGCACCTCAGATAACCCACACTGCCTGCGCTGAACCTGGATGGATCTCCACTACTGCAGGAGCTTACACACTTACCTCACACACAGATGCCTAAAACAACAGGCACATTAATGTAGGTGTCTGAATCAGGAGCTGTAATCCCAACCCCAACATCCATTCCAACCCTTAACTGAAAACAACAGGACTGACTTTGCCTGAAACGATGTCTTAATCCAAGATAATTTTAATACATCTCACCAAACACATGAAAAAAGCACCAAACCAAGTACCACATGAGCTCCACATTTAAAGCCTGTTTTACAGTATATTGTAATTGGACTCTGATCCAAAAGATGACCTAGGCATCAGTGAGGATATTCATCCAGTCTGGAAGACTTTCTGGAGCTAAAAATGACTGCAACTCTATCTGTTTAGTGGGCATGGCCAGGGCAATGAGGTATACTTGAAGTTATGTCATGTTTCCTTAATTCTTGGCCACTAATCTCACCTCTTCTTGCTGGCTGATGCAATCTGGAACCACCTCCAAGATATTGATTGGAAAGTTCAAAATTCACTGCTGTACCCTGTGCAGGGTAATTGCTCTCTGAGTGCAAGTGGAAATCTAGGCCCTGAGGTTGTTTGCCTCAGTAAGTTTTATGTTGTTAAATCTCAGCTCAGGAGGACGGGTACTTACAGCCTCTGAAGTTTCCTCCTCTTGCTGTTCAGTTTGTGTCCCACCCTCCAGGCAGCTGGTGGTCTCCTTCTCTAGCTTTGACAGTCTGGAAAACAGAAATATCCAACAACAGTGGATTTGGCCTACATTTAAAATGAAATGGTGGCTATTAAAGGATTTAATGCAAATGATGCACTGTTTTTCTAACATCATAGCCACAAATAAGAGGAAGAATTGAAAGCACTGACATGTAGTAAAACTTGCCCAGTCATGGAAGCTCCTGAAGAGCAGAGGACACCCAGCACGTATATTTAATTAATATGGATGTTTAGGTCTGCAGGTGTGGTGAAGAACAGTGACATTCAATCAACAATGCTCATTCTCTGATAAAGTCCAAAACTGCTAACCCTTTGGAAATGGGTCAGTCTGTTCACAGAATCCAGGAATTAATATTACCTCTGTTTTCCTTTGATAATTTCAGAGGCTGAAATTTCTAAGAATCATTTGGATGTGCCTCATTACCTCTTCTAGGAAGACCACGGAGAGGCAATTACTGTGTCACCAACCTTTCTCAGTAGGTAATGTCCAGGAAGTCTTACTCTATCTCTGTGAAGTGGGGATTTATAACAGCTACTGCTTAGGCAATTTTCCCTGCCTGAAGAGTCATGCTGCTTTACAGCAACGTAACTGAGCTCAGATGGACACTTATGCAAGTCTCCCTGGAAAAACTCTCTTAGGCAAGTTTGGAATTAAGACTTATTTTAGACGTTTCTAAGGAGCTTTTCCAAGCTCACACATTGCTAAATGTAGCCTGCCAGTATCACGAAGAGGAGTGTAATCCCTGTTTTATACATAGTGATTTGCTTAAGGCCACATACACAGATGATTCATACAAAGAACTACGGAGGAGTGAGTGGAGTGAATGTCCTCAAGTAGTCATCATATCATTCTGACATAAGCTGGGGAAAGTTTGGACCCAAGAGGAAATGGGAACTTTGCCTTGATCTGTAGTGCTACAGGAAATAAGAATAAAAAATAAGAATAAAATAAGAATGGAAACTCTGTTGATCATGGAAGAGAACCTGTGGTTTATCCCTGTGAGGATGACCACACAAAAACATTATTACTACCAAGAACTCAGGAAATTAATTATCCAGGCCAGACTGATATTTCAGCTTGTCTCTGATCAGTCACAGACTTGTAGCTGCAGCAACCCTGAAATAAAACAGCTCCAAATACTACAGTACACCTACTTCATACCTCTCTTTGGTATCCTGCAGCTCCTTCTCAAGTTTTTCCCTCTTCTGAGTTTCATTTCTAAGGCTGCAGAGCAGCTGACTCACAGTTAGCTCCTCAGACTCCAAATTCTTCGATTCATCTGCAGGTTTGTTTCTCCTTCAAACCAAACCAGAAGTAAATTAAAACAGCTATGATTTTACTGGAGTATTCTCTAACCACTAGTTCTGGGACCCAGACTGAGAGGCCACCATTTCACACAGTGCTGAAAAAGAACTTTCTGAGCAAAGGGCTTATTCCTAAGAACTAAGATCTACCCACAGGCCATTAGGCACAGTCCTTGTCTGTTCAAATGCAGTCCTTGCTTTGCACAGTGCTCAGTCCCCTTAAAGCTGGGAGAACAATGTAGTGCTTAAGCAAGGAAAACAAAAACAGTCAAGACAATGCAAAACCCAGTGCATTTATTCTAACCTACTTTGCAGCCCCTTCTGCAAAGTGCTGCTGTCTGTTCCCAAAATAACATATTTTTTTTCCAATGAAACATGCAATATTCTTTATCTCTGTCTCACTACTTTCCAGGAAAGCAAGGCACTATATATATATATATATATAGCCACCAGAAATTGTGGTTTTTTTTCAGAAAAAAATCCCTTCAATATTTCAGCTCCCTCATATTCTGTATCTCTTTTCAAAATCTCATGGTACTGCAGAAGTGAACAAAAAAAAAATAATCTGAAAAATAAGGTAAGTTAATTTCCTGGTATAAAATCCTGTATTCCATTCCCTTCATTTTTATGTCCACTCAGACAGAGAGACAAAACCCCCTAGCTATATAGGTGGGTTTTATACACTGAACATTCCAGAAGCTCAGCTGTAAAACGTCGTTTCAAACTTTGCTTTTGTAGTTCAGAACAGAAAATAAGAGTCTCTATGTGCTTTTGACAGCTACAAGTCTTTTGTGAGCAAAATTCAATAGCCCAAAGACAGCGTTCAGCCAAGACATCTTAAGCAAATAACTTTTATCAGGGGACTTCTAGTGTACTGTTCTACTCTTACAGAAATAAACCTGTCCAGAGTGGATAACATTTCTCTGGACCTGTTGAGAGCACCAGTCTAAAGTTTCAATGCTGCACAGAGACACATGGTGACACAGGGAATATTTTAAGAGGTGCATATACCCTGTTCTTGTAGATACAGCCCAGATACTCATCAAAAGGTAAGCAACTCCCACAGAGAATGTCATCTAATGACAAGCTGAATACTTGCAGATCAGACTGTGGTCATAATGTCTCTGTTTCATCCCTAACCATAACTGTACTTTCCCTTCAACTTCTTAACTGCATGCTGAGGGACAAATTTTCTATGTCATTACACTAAAACACTGTTCTCCCTTGCATTTATGTAGGGAATGACAGGGGTTTAAGGGAAAACCTGTCCACGGAGCACAGCTTGCTGGTCTGCTATGGCCTTAGCATTTTCTACAGCTTTTCTCTCCAAAAGCAAAGGCCACAAAGTAAATAAAAGAGTTCGGCCACATGCATCTAGCTGCTAAACTGTATAGAAAATGGGAAGCTTAATAGTATCAGCTGTCTATGTCCACGAGGACTAAAGGTTCAGCTAGTGGCAAGGAAGTCCCTTGAGCCCTGGAGCTGATGTAAAAATCAAATTTTGAGAAGCAACCTAAACAGAATGTTGGTATATTAAGCTTAGTAACCTGAAAAATAAGGACTATGTCCTTGCACTGTCTGTCTACCCCACTGTGATACACTTTATACTAGCCATGCACAAACAGATCAGAGAGGGTTCAGATCTGAAAGGCTACAAGACCTCTGATTCTTACCAAATCATTATAATTGGGTAGAGGACAGATACTCTATTAGATGGTCTCAAATAAGTAGAAGGGAAGGAGTCCCTGCAGGCCCTCTTTATTTTTTTGTTTGACCTTCCTTAAAAGCTGGCAAGTCAGCATGTATGTAGATGCCTGTCCAAGTGGCCAGAATATGCACTCCCTCTTGTCAGCCCGTGAAAACTGGAAGGAAAAATGCCAGAGCTGAGGGTCTTTCTGACACGGCTGGAAGGCAGAGCTACTGCAATGGAGAGATGCAAGGCCATAGAAAACCACAATTTTCTAGTGTATGCCTCACAGAAAAAAGTTCCTTCACACTGGAAACAAAGTATGTTTGAGAAGTCTGAATCACACCCATCACACAAGAACATACATACATGTACATAGACATGTTACTGGTCATTTCATCACTATTCTCTTGATGTTCCTTTGCAGTTCTAGTTATTTCTTCCTAGGAAAGAAAAAACAGTACCAGCTTGGTATTTGAACTACACAGGACACAGTTTTATTTACTTAAGGAAGGAAGAAAAACAGGCAAAATTATGCTAGCCATATAAATAAATAAAACAAAAAACTCCTACAGATCAGTTTCATGTTTAGAAATTCTTAACTTAAAATACTTCACATGCCTTTCCTGTATCTCTTCCAGACTGATCAGAGAAGAGGACAACAATGAGATTTGACCTTCTCTTTTCATCAGCAACTTCAAGGGCATCTCTGCCCTATGAAGATGATTAGGCACCAGGCAGCAACAGCCAACATCACTGCAGTTGACTTTAAATGTAAGCCTAAAAAACACTTTCTTGCCTCCCAAAAGAATCACTCTTCTTTCCCACTACAAAACTCACTCCTTAATCTTTGCAGGCCAAAGAAAAATCTTTGTAGCACAAAAAGGACATATCTTTGAAGGTTTGTTGAAGTTCGAAGTTTCCTTCAACAACTCAAAACAAGTTTTAATTAAATTATCTTAATTTCTTGTTGAACTTGTACTTTCCAGAGAGGAACTGCTATTTGGGCAATAGTGGAGACCCAAATTTTCACATTTTGTATTTTTCAGATAGGAAGAACAGTAGAAAACGTAGATTTTTGTGCCTCTAGAGAACACCCTACAGCTTTGTACTTAGTTTTGTTTGCCTGCAACTTTGTATCTGTCAGGAGAAAGTGAGTCCCTTTCTCAAAACAAAATGCCCCCCTCTATGCAAAGGTGTTGCCAGAAATTGCAACTAAAGTAAGACTCAAATTTTTAATTAGTCAGAAGTCACCTGTTCGACCATGTTGGTTTTCCAGAGAGTATTTTTAATTCAATGAAGGCTACCTATGAAATTAATTTATTTTGAGCACAAAGGTGGAAGGACAAAAAAAAATCCCAAGTCCTTTACCATTACATCTGGTACCACACAAGTGCTCCATGTCAGGTAGTCTAACTCTTCTCCCAGATGCACAGTGTCTGTATCTTGTGTTACTGCTGTTGCTGTCACTTTGCTGTTTCCTCACTAAGAAGCACATAAGACTTTTAATTAACAGGGGTATAGATTCACTCTTTCTACTAAAGGAAGACAGGGTGCTAAATATCTCACTGTAGAACGTCATCAAGTAAACACTGTCAACATAATTACATTCAAGTCCTGACTTCCTCATCCTTTAGCCTGTACAAGGAGAAAATTCAGTCTGCAAAAAAAAAACTGGAACCAAAGTTTCTGGCGATAGGTCAGTGTATTCTTTTTATTCCACTCACGTTCATCCCAATCTCCACAAAGGAATCCTCTGCTGATGAGATGTTGAGCTTGACCTGCAGCTCTGAAATGATGGCTAGCAGATCTGCCTTCTCAGCCTGGAGCCGCTGCACCTGGCATTTCAGCTGCTTTGCTTCCTTCTCCAGAGCCCCACAGCCCTCCTGGGATAAACAAACCCTGCATTATTCAACCAAAAGGAAACACCAACCAAGGAGCATAGAGCCTAAACGTCACAATGGGGTCCTGCAACCTTGCTTTGCCTGGAAAAGTCCAGTGTACAGATCCCTAAACTATGCTTTGGGCCACTAGACAGCAAGAAGTCTAACCACTGAAGGCATAGTAATCAAAGGATGATCATCCTGCTTCTGAAAAAACATGGGCCTTGTTCTCTGAATGCACAGATAATTAGGATGTAAATCTTTGCCCTAATTTATGCCTTTCACTATATGTATTTTTTCAACCATATCCTTAGTCCTCTTTTCCCAAATCTACCTAAGATTCTGCAGAGAAAGGACCACTGGGCAGAGAGCTTTTCCACACACCTCACCTTCAGCCTTTCCTCACCACACAACTTCACCGTACCCCAGCTCCATGTATACATTTCTCCCTGCATTCCTTCCCTTCCACAAAGCCTCTGTCCCTCAAGAGATTCTCCCCAAACCTAATCTCTCCTTCCAGTCAGGACTGTCTCCTTCACCATTCTGCTTCTTCATTTTCCCCAGGATCCTCAAAACCCTCTGTTAAGCCCCTACATAACCAGAAAGCCTCCTATCTTCCTGTCCTTTAGCTGCCTTTCCCCATTATGAAATTTCTCTGTGAGTTTGTTTCTTTCTCATTTTGCAATCCAAGCCTTCCACCTCATATTAATGTCTTTATTACACCACATACCATCAATGTAAAATCTGGACAATTCCTGGAGTCTGAATTACATTCTCATCTATCATTCATGCCAAATCTGCAAACTCTTGCTATACTGAAAGTGTTTCTCATCCTGCAGAACCACCCTACCCACCTGACCTGCTGCTGTCTCTGTGCTTAGGCTGTAAGAGGATGCAAATAGTCAGCTCCAGTAAAGAGGAGAGTGTTTTACATCAACCTGGACTAACTGAGGTACAATTCCAAGAGAAACCCTCCTATGAATGCTGCTTTATCACTGAGGGAGGCAACACAATAGATTTGTGATTTGCCTTGAGTGAAATAGAGATGTCACTTAATGGGAGCAATGGACCTCAGTTAATAGTAAAACACAGAGGTGAGAGAAATTAGACTAATTTTAAGTCAGTCTTTCTGTTAGAGGATTTTTGTCAGGCTTTTTTTAAACAAAAAAGAAGAAAAAACAATTAAAGTAGAACTAAGTGAAAGTGATTTTGGCTTAAATGGCAGTGAGTCTGAAAGTCATGACTGGAAATGAAAATGCTGCTGTCTAAATTACAGTTATCAACAGTTACTAAAACTGCAAAGAATCAGAAAAAACAGGGCTTACTCTATGGGTACTATAAGTACTCTTGATATGAGGTAATTAGAAGCAATCTATTTTTATTTATCTGGGTTTTGAATTACTTAAGCAGGTTGGATTACTCAGTCAGCAAAATACTTTCAGTATTTAAAGTACAAGAAGTTCTGAAACAGGTAGAGGCAGAATAAATCCTTTACCTCCCCATAAAACCTATTCCAGATTTACGAAATTCTGAGTTTCCTTGACAATTCTGAAACAAATTTTAGCCTGTAAAGGCTGTTTGAATAACACTTACACAATCACATTGTTTATAGATGACTTGCTTCCCCCTTTTAACTTCTGAACTCATTGGCCAATTTTTATTTACACACTTGTGTGTTTTTACAGAGCTCTATAAAATAGGTGGTCAGGAAAGGAAAGGAGTGTGCTAGTGTCTCTGTTGAGAAGAAAAGTTAATACACTCCTCCTTCATCAGGCAACAGAAAATCCATATGGGTCCTGGAGGTATCAGATACAAGGATTCATCAGGTCGGCTCTAGCATGAAACTTCTTGTTAAACATGTCTTCACATAACCATGGGGGACACACAGTAGGTTTTGTTTTAACAGTCTTTTTTCACAGATGTTTTTGGTGTTACCTGCAAATTGATGTTGTCTGGCCACTAAGCAATCACCTGTTTAATTAATTTAACTAATTAAAATGATGTGTTACAGAGCCTAAGGTTAAATGGAGGGAGGAAGCTCAGTCAGACTAAAATAGGGCAGAAGAAGTACAGATCTAATCTGACCTCAGTAAGAGAGTTTTTATGAGAGGAGAATGATACCATAAAAATAGATATTTGTTTTGTTTTTCTTACATGTCATCTTCTCCCTGGAAACACACACACACAAAAGCAAATAAAAAATCAAGAGAGATAATCTAACAAGCAAAGGGAGGGACAAAGTCAAGAGATAACCAACACTAAGCAAAATAAAAAATGAAAGTTCACTACAAATGTTATTTTCTTATTTATTCAATAACGTTAATTGTTATTGTTAATTAAATGTTAATTAAGAAGTAAAACATCTCACATGTGGCACAATTACTATACTCTGAGAAGACTCATTTTATAAAATAAGGCAAGACTTCTAGTCAGAGCATAACAACAAATCTTCAAACCTCCCCATGTGCTGAAGGCACATGAATGCCCCAGACTTTCAATTTAAAATAATATCAATCCAATCAATTCCTTATTTACCATTTCAGCTCCTTCTCTTCCCTTTAAGCTCTGAAGTTGTTGCTGTAGTTGTTCATTTTCAATGCACTTGGCTAGCAAGCACTGCTTAGCTTCCTTGAACTTCAATTCATAAAATTCTCGTTCTTCTTTCTGCTTCTCTCGCCAGATGGAAAGTTCCTCGTATCGGTCCTTCATAGCTTGGTTATGCACCTTCATGGCTTCTAAACGACAGCCAGAGACAAGACATGGGTTCACATTAATCCTCTGCCAACAAATCAGCACATTTCCCCTACACTGAGTTCAGCCTTCTTCAGTGGGTTAGGGTATGCAGTGCAAACCTCCTCCTCAAGTACCTTAAATACCAAACCAAACCCAAACTTATTGCAGTTCCTTAGCATTTTAATAAATAACATTAAATCCACTACTGAAATCACATGCCCACACTCTCAATTCTTGACTTATTCCTTAACCAAAAAGTACAAGCAAGAAGTCTTGTTCAGAAGAGGTAGTTGGTGTCTTGCTGCATGTGTTATTTACACGATCAGTGCAAGTGAAACTACTGAGCTGAGATTCTGCAACTCCTGAGGCTTGGTAGGAAAAACAGACATTTCAGACCAATAAATCACTGCATGAAAACTGATGTTATCAAAGTCTCAGATATGCTCAGCAATGCTCTACTTGAACATGTGCTTCAGATTTTGATTGACAGCACTGAAAAAAATACACCCAACCCAGTTCTCCCAGGCTGGGCAGCCATGCACGTGTAACAAAGTCAGTATATAACAAAGTCAGTCTTACAATAGCAAAATGCTTACAAGGTTTGTAGTAAAAGTCAGTGAAAGTATTTCAGACTTGTTTTGGTTTTTTTACAGTAACGAACTCACAGCCAGTTTCTCAAGAATCGCTTCCATGTTGTGTTTTCCAGTAATTTCTGTTATGTCCTGATGTCATATTATAAACTGCCAACAAATCCTTCAGGTTGTGTAAATAAATGTAGCTCTGGAGGGTGATTCTGAAAGGTATGAGTTCCAGCAGCTGTAAATACGGTCCCAAAACGTTATCTTATATGATATGGGACCTTTTAGCAAAATACCAGATGCACACCTAGAAACAGCTTTCCTGCCAGATACCCAGGAGACTCCAAGACAGAGAACTTGGACCAGGTCCAGAAATGATTTGGGTGGAATTTAAACACAGCACACAAAGATAAGTGACTAGATGCTCTGCTGCCATATAAACAGTGGCAAGTACCTCTGTCTTCTACACAGAAAATTCACAAATCCCTTGGGTTTTATTCTATACATTAAAAAAACCCAACAAAAACATACCTGACACCTAAACTCCTGAGATGCTGAAGCAAAGCTCTCTCACCTGAAAGACTTAACTCATTAGGCATTTTCAGGGAAACCGATTGATTTGTCTCAGATAGAGCCTGCCATGGCCACAACTTCCTCCTGAAGCACAGAAGATGCTGCCACATCTAAACATTCATAGTGTAGGATAGCCTGCTCCAATTCCCCTCTCTGCCCCAGGGGGTGCAGCTCCTTTCAGAGCCCATCCTAACACAAAGTGTTCTGGGCATTATGCAGCTCCCATCCCTCCTGGGGCAGCTATGGCAAAACATTGTAATGGATTGTAATGATTGTAATGCAGTTGCCCAACAATCCCAAAATACAAACCAAACTAGCTTTTAGATGTTAATCAGTAAAGAACATATCATAGAAATGTTTTATCCCACCTCCTAAAATACTGCCTATATGTGTAATTCTGAAGCAATTGTTTCACCCATAAATTGGGCTGTTCTCCCCCTAATCTTGCAGACTGATTCAATTTGATGTGTCCTATAAAACTGGCTTTCCCACTCCCAGATTTGCTTATATCATGAATGCTACCCAGCTATGAAAAGTTATCTAGCAAGGGCAAATGAGCACAGAACGCATCCAAAAAGCCACAGAGAGCAGACTCAGTACTTTTGCATTCCGAGTCCAGTTCACATGCATATTCACCTTTTAACTCATTGTTCTCAGTGATCAGTTCTTTCATCTGTTGTACCATCTCCTCTGGGGTGTAGGTGCTGAGGGTGGGGGCAGCCAGGCTGTCTGTTCCATTTGCCATGTTGCTCCTGGGATGCTCTCCATTTTCTGCAGTTCGGTTCTTCAACTTGCTGGACATCTCCGAGGTGTCACCTGCAAGGTTTGCAAAGAGGAGGTTCAAGGTGAATATCAGAATATTTTTTTTTTACTGTGAGAGTGACAGAGCCCTGGAACAGGCTGCCCAGAGAGGCTGTGGAGTCTCCTTCACTGGAGACATTCAAACCCCCCTGGATCCTGTGTGATGTGCTCTGGGTGACCCTGCTCTGGCAGGGGGGTTGGACTGGGTGAGCTTTTGAGGTCCCTTCTAACCCCTAGGATTCTATGATTCTATGAAAGAGAAAACTCTCAATTTCTCGCCCAGTAAACGTTTATAAACGAAACATAACCACACATCGGTTTTATTCAGACGAGCAAGCCACACATCCTGCCGTAACACCTTCCAATCCCTCTGACCTGCCTGGCAGGACTGAGCCAATACAGCAACATCATGACGGCCAAGACGTCCTCTCGGGCTAAACCAACCCTTCCAAGGGAGGCCCCCTGCTCGGGGGATGAAACAAGAGGAGCCCCTGCCTGCC
>NW_009953811.1:3572583-3600855 GCF_000747805.2 Chaetura pelagica
TGGACTCCCGGACCCCCGCTCTCCCCGCCCACCGCTGGCTGGGCGGCAGGGCCGGCCCCGGGCCTCCCTCCTGCGGCCCCGGGCCTCCCTCCTGCGGCCTCGGGCCTCCCTCCTGCGGCCTCGGGCCTGCCTCCCTGGGGCTTCGGCCCTGCCCTCTCCGACACCGGGCCTGCCTCCCTCCTGCTTTTTAATATATATATATCTACCCTAGTGTTAGGAATATAATCGTTTGTTGAAGAGAAGTGAGATCTCTCCACCTTCCAATGACACCTGGAGTGGTTCTACGGCTCAAGAAACTTGAGGGACTGAATTGGGCTCCATCCGGGGGATCCCGACACGGAGCAGGATTGATGGCCAAGATCAGACCCAAAAAAGCCACTTCTGTTTGCTCCTCGGGGCAGGATGACACCAGTAGGTGTAGATCATTTTGGTAATTGGGAAGACAGCCAAGGGGGCAAGAAAGGTCAGAATTATGCCTTAGAAGGTAAAAAGTGACCTGCTGGAATGGAATGTGTGAACAGGGGTGGGAAACTTGTAGGATAATTAGAAGCGTCAGAGAGGCTGTAAACCCTGAACTACCCAGCCAGTGGGGAAACAGGGGAGGGAACTTTGCATGGGGAACAGGGAATATAAACCATTATTCACCTTCTTATTCTCACACACACTATCTCCTTCCTCTCCCACACTCCTGGCCTCCTGCCAGGAATAGTCAGGGTGGAGATTGTTGGTCTCCATAGCAGAAGGAAAGACTAGAGGATAGGATGGAGCAGCAAGTAGCAATGAGAGGGACAGTGGGGAAGGCTTGAAAGACAGGACCAGGCAGTGGGTGTGAGATGGAGGAAAAGCAACGCTTTTTTGCACAGGCTTTACTGATGTTTTAGTGATTATTGCCATGGGATCCAATTAGTCAAGGTTGGGTTTGCCCACGCAATGGGGATGCAGCTCCCTAAGGGCTGTCAAGTGTCATGGATGGATGCAGTGCCTGGCCTGGTTAGTCTTGTGCCTGTTCTCACATAATAAAGCCAGCTAGGATATTTTGGTTCCTTTTTCCTCAATGGGAAAAAAATGTCATTCTAGCTAGAATGTCAGCTATGTGGAAAATACCATTTTTTTTCATTCAATAATCGCCTGGCTTTAAAAGAAGCTCTTCTGATTTGAAAATTTGCTTTGGTATCTCTGAGGAGCCGTGAAGCATCTGCTGTTGAGTGAAGTCTTGCCCTTCTGTGGGTGCTCTCTCCAGCTGCCCTCCAAGTGCTGCAGCCAGGGATCCCAAGCACCAGGGGAAGATGAGAGAAGGATGGATGGTGGGTGGTGAACAGTGGCAGGGAGCAATCCATACATAGCTGAGCAATTTCAGCATTCAACATGAGGGTGCAGGTTACAAATCTCCCTAAATCAGCCAATATTTGGGAGCACTTGCATGGTAGAGAAGAAATCTGATGGCAAGTTTATGAATGCTGAGCCCATAATCCATTTGCTTTCTGGTTATACTTGTAACAAAGGGAATCTAGCTCCTGAGATCTCTGCTTGCAGGAGTGAGATCTCTCAGTTACTGTCATCTCCAATCACTGCATCCATGGCTGGTGTGTTAGACAGGAATGAATGGGAGCCAGAGGGACAATAAAAGTAGCTTCTGTGACAGTGAGGAACAGAAATTCTAGCAGCTCATCACGGCTCTTTATTTCAGCTGTGAGCTAAGTTATTGCAAACTGCAGGGCCTTACTGTGTGTGCAGCAAAGGCAAAAGACGAACAACTTGTCAGAACAGTTTAAAGAAGCATTTGCTATTTTATTGCACTTCTGATAGTTGTTTGTTCCTGAAGTAATCCTAGATCTGGCTTTATTACCCCAAATTCATTTTTGGGAACATAACTGATTTAGACAGCAAATATCCGAGCTTTGGGGGAGCAATTTAGCTTTTGGATAAGTTCTTCACTGTCAATAAGATATGTGTGTGTCCCAGTTTTTTGAAGAGATTCAAATGCAAGAACACTCTTTGCTCGCAGTTTTAGAATCGAGGGGAGTTGTTGGGAATCAGAAGTGTTGCATCTGATTCTAACTGGGATTAAACATTTTGCTTTTTAAAAGCATAAGGAAAAGTAAAGTCTGTATAGATAGTGGAGGGAGAGATCACCAGAGAGGCCTTGTGAAAAATGAAAAAATGATACAATTCAAGTTTTTTAATAGAAGGAAAAATCGCTTCTATCTAAGGAACACTAAAAGTGCTTGCACAAAACTCTTGTTGCACATCAGCACTGTGGGAATGCAACCAAGAAACCAACTGTTTGGGCCCACCTGTTTTATTCAGGCCTTGTTTTTCACCACAGTCTCTTACGTGATTCATTTGTTTTGTCCATTCTGCAGGTCATGGGTAACACACAGGAGTGGAGTGTTTTGGCTCCATAAAGAAGGGAAACTTCTGTTCTAAATCTCCTAGTGAATGGTCTGAGCTGCTGGGCTGATTAATAAGTAGCTCATCTATCTATGCTGTATTGCACAGATGTTAAATATTTGGCAGCAAGAGGTATAAAAGTGTCTGGCTTTCCCCAAGCCACTCAATAACATTTGGTTGTGAAACCAGGTATCTGTCTGCTCTGGTTCTGAGGGCTCAGGTTCAGTCAAGCTCCTTAAGAAATTCCATTGTGGCAGCTGAGCCACAGAATCGGTCCCTGTGTACACCCCTGCTCCTCAGCAAGTGTGAGATAATGCAGCTTAGCTTAGTCTGAAATGACAGAGGGTTGGACTGAGTTATCTTCTCTTCGCCCTGGGCTAACAGCTTGGATACTGTTTTTGCAGTTGTCCAGAAACTGAACGCTGAGGATCTGACAAAGCTGGGACACAGGACTGAACTTCAAAAAGCTCTGGTACAGAGAACATCTCTCTGTGTATATACACTTAAGTTTTATCTGTCCGCCTGTCTGTCTTATATTATGCGGAACTCATGCTGCCTTTGGCTCTCTTATGTTGGCTCTGCTCTTCCTGTCTTTCTATCTCACCATTGACTTCTTCCTTCTGACTGTTGCTGTGGTAGCTGCTGGAAACTCCTGATTTGGGCCAGGATCCCATAGATACTGTACAGACATAGCCCAAAGACTGACTTCTCTCTCAGGACACTGGGATTAAACACTGCAGCAGTCTGGATTTCTTCCTCTGTGCAGCTCAGGTTCTTAAAAAGATGTTGCTTTATTCTGTCCACGGAGATATCTACAGGTCCATGGAAGAACTACTACCCTTGATTAATACCTGGGCTTCTTGCCAATATAAATGCTGGAGTGTTTGCTGTGACTTCAGATTTGCTGATTAGGCTTCATTTCCAACTGGCAGGTAGTTTGAAAACACCAGAAAGATATGTCCTTTGCAGGCTTTAAGCCGATTAAGTGGGGGAGAGGGGGTGTTGTGAAGTGCATCCAACTTCTGCAGTCAGCAGTACTGTGTGATGAATGTCACCATAACCTAGAGAGAAGTAAGATAATGAAATGCATTTATTTCTTCCAACAATTAAGTGCTACCATGGCCTGGGGAAGGCTTAGAGCCAGCTGGTAAAATTTATGTTGAACAGTATCAGGCCTTAGATTATCATCTACAGTAAAACAGCTACAAAGAGTGTGGAAGTCAGATGTATGATCTGAATGTTTATCTGCCATTAACAGATGGTATGGTATGTTAGATCTAGGATCATCCTGGATTTTTATCAGTCCAGAACTGAATCTATTGCTATTGATACTGTTGTCACCTTCAAAAGGAGAGTCATCAAATGCAAAATCCAGGAACCTAAGAGCTGACAGAAATAAAATAGTAGAAAAAAAGTGACTCAAGATCATGTCTGTGGTCTGATAACCCTGTTGTGGGCAGGATATGTGAAGCAATTTAGTGCCAAAGAATGTGTCTTAACTAATTGCTTCTGGCCCCCTCTGCAGTTTAATACAGTGTGTCATGTACCACTTTCCCTCCCACATACAACCAAATTGATAACTTCTTTTACAACTGCAATTATAGAACATCCCTGTGCAATGGCATAGAACACTAAAAATAGTACCTCTAGTACAGCTCTTAGATTGCCTAATTCAGAACTCGCTGGCACATAGAGAAATTGTAATGGCTTTCCTTTTCAGGTTTTTCCTCTCTCAAATGCGTTGCAGTTTGATTGTGCAGAGTTGCTGGAATTCCCCATCATCAGCTCTGATTTCTATCTCAGAACGAACTTGGTCCATCACCAGTCAAAAATGTTATCTGTAATCTTTTCTTTCTAATAAATTTAGTGATTGGAGTCAAACTGGCAAAAACATCCAACTTATTCTCAGTCTACGGACAGCAGCAGCCATGAAAAGTACTCCACACTATTTCCTCCTAGGTGCATGGCCCTGCTGTAGGAACCCTGATGACAAAGTAATTTCCTGCCTGTCAGTAAGATGCTTTAGACTTTTTGCTGAGAAGAAAAGCAAATCGTTAACCACAAGTCTGGCAGATTTGTCTCTCTGTCTCTGGGAGTTCAGAAGTGATGAACTGACTTGTGACTGCAGAATAACTGCCATTGATAGTACTGTGGGATCCCTGTCTGGGCTGTCTTCTCTTTTCTTGACCACTCAACAGGTCCTGGTTTCCACTCAGGAAGCAAAACATTTCATTCAACAGCTGCCATGTCAGCAGGCGTTGCTGTTTCTGTCCTTACACCCTTGATGATAAAGGGCAAGTATAAAATCAAATGGGTAGATGTGTAAAAAAACCCCTAAAAGCCAAGCTGACAGCTGTCCTTGTTTTTTCCTTCCAATAGATGGCACCAATTCTCTTTCCAGATCATCATCGGTTGAACAGGTCAGGAAATCCAGAATACCACAAGTGTTTGAAAACACAGGCATCTTTGCCCTTTTCTTTTGCTTTTTCTGAGTGTGAAATGTGGACCAAGAAGGCAGCAGACTGAGAAAATGTCTGAAGCCCTTGGAATGTGGCACTGCAGCCAACTACAGCTGTGCCAGGAAAACAGAGGCAGATCAGCGAGCAAGTGTGACCCAGGGCTGGCAGACAGAGAGGGACATTTACTTTTGCCTAAGGATGGTCAAAAGTAAATGTGGGACTATTTTAGGGAATTTTTGAGAAGGAATTGGAGAGCTATGGAGAGAGGAGAATGAAACATGAGGATTCCAGGTCAGATCATGGAATCATAGAATGGTTTGGGCTGGAAGGAACCTTAAAGATTGTCTAGATCCAACCCCCTGCTGTGGTCAAGAACACTGTTCTGGACCCCCCAACATAAGAGGGATATGGAGCTGCTGGAGTGAGTCCAGAGAGGGGCCACCAAGGTGATCAGAGGGTTGGAGCACCTCTGCTATGAAGACAGGCTGAGGGAGTTGGGGCTGTTCAGCCTAGAGAAGAGAAGGCTCCAAGGAGACCTTATAGTGGCCTTCCAGTACCTGAAGGGGCTACAGAAAAGCTGGGGAGGGACTTTTTACAAGGGTTTGTAATGGGAGGACAAGGGATGATGAATTAAAACTGGAAGAGGGGAGATTTAGGTTAGACATTAGGAAGAAATTCTTCAGTGTGAGGGTGGTGAGACACTGGAGACACTGTCCAGGGAGGTTGTGAAAGCCTCATCCCTGGAAGTGTTCAAGGGCAGGTTAGATGGGGCTTTGAGCAACCTGATCTAGTGGGAGGTATCCCCAGGTCTTGGATAACCAAGGAGCAATGACAGTGCATGTTGTGGAGGGAGAACAGTGGTCTGTCCAGTGCAGCATGCTCCCCTTGGAAGAAGTGATTCTTCAATGTTTCCTCATAGGGGAGATCTGTGGTACTTCTATAAAGCTGCAAGAAGAAATTAAGCCAGAAGATGGCTGAGGAAGCCTCTATTCTAAAAGTTCTGTGGCAGAAATCTCTCCCAGATAATACTGTTGGGTTTTTTTTATCCTAAAATGCACCCTAGTTCATCATTAAAAGAGAATTATGTTTGCAGTTCTCTACCACCATATGGGCCATGGGGAAAGATGAGCCAGGCTCCCATCATGCATTATCACATCAAGGAAACATTGCTTCCTGGCTGCAATGAGATGGTCAAATAAAAAATATTTGGGTGGAAGCACAGCTGTATTTTAAAAGGCTCTCAACTAAAGCCTGGAGGCAAAGGGATTCTTCATTAACTATATCAATTAAATACTTTTGAAAATCCCTTTATAATGTTTTTTGTAATACGTGCCCCTGTTTTGTTTAACCTCAAATGTCTGTTTTTTGGTTGAAGGGATTCTGGCTGCACAAGCTGCTTTCCTCCTAGGTCTGGGAAATACCACTTCTGGTGGGTTGTGTAAGTGCACTCCTCACTGTTTCCTGTTTACACAACCCGGAGGAGGGAAATCCTGCTGTCAGAGTGAACTGAGCTGCACTGGGGTTTCTGATAGGATGCAGCAGAGACTGTGTCAGGTGTTACAAAACACTAAGAAAATAATAGCAGCAACATTTTGGAGGCTGTGTCGGTACAGAGTTTCTCAGTGAGAGATCCCAGATCAGACCCATGGTAGGAGCTATCTGGGTTTTTTTCTCCTGCAGGATGTTCTGGCTCTAGAAGCCATGAATCCTCAACAGTGCTCCAGAGGGATGTGTACCAGCTTGAGACCATATCTGTATCTTGCTCTTCAGATATTGTGGCTGCTACTGCGTGAAAATTAAATTTGCAAGCTCATCTCACAGATTTCCGTATTTCTCTGATCACCTAGGGGACCTTCTCACATTGTAGCCTTGCCTTATCGCTGTAATGACTGCAGGAACACCCTCACATACCTGGGAATGCACCTCTCACAAGGAAGCTTGAAATTAAAGGTTGATATATTTATTAAGTCTGTGTAAGACAGCACTGCCTTTGAAAGAAGTGCAGGTGGAGACATATACACAGCCAGATCAGAGTGAACCAGACCAGAGGTTTTCATCTGGAACAGTTTTTAACTAAATCAGTTTCTTTTGTGCCCATTCATCACGTGCTCATGCAACTTTGGTGGAAGAATGTGAAGAAGTGGCGTTCGAACAGGTCCAGAGGAGGGCCATGAAAATTAGCAGAGGGAAGGAATGTCTCTGCTGTGAAGAAAGGCTGAGAGAGCTGGGGCTGTTCAGCCTGGAGAAGGCTCCAGGGAGACCTTACTGAGGCCTTTCAATACTGAATACTTTCAATGCTGTGAGAAAGACAAAGAAAGCCTCTTCTAAGGTCCCTTCCAACCCAATGCATTCTGTGATTCTGTGATAGAGGGGAGAAAGGGCTGATTCTTTCAGAAGCTGTGCAGGGTTATACTGGCATTAACTCGGCATGAAACTACAGCATTTTTGAGAACCTTGAACCCCAGGGCAGAGAGAACTTGTTGGATCAAGAAAGAATATTATCATCATAGGGACTTAGAGTGAGAGACCTTCAGTGGACATTTGCCCTGCAGACCACAGTGAGGTACCCCAGCTCTCAGTCATGCCTTAGATCCATGAAAGGTGCCAGCTCCAGCCACCCAACACTTCTGCTCTTCCTCCCAGGCCACTATAGTGCCTTATCGCTGTAATGACTGCAGGAACACCCTCACATACCTGGGAATGCACCTCTCACAAGGAAGCTTGAAATTAAAGGTTGATATATTTATTAAGTCTGTGTAAGACAGCACTGCCTTTGAAAGAAGTGCAGGTGGAGACATATACACAGCCAGATCAGAGTGAACCAGACCAGAGGTTTTCATCTGGAACAGTTTTTAACTAAATCAGTTTCTTTTGTGCCCATTCATCACGTGCTCATGCAACTTTGGTGGAAGAATGTGAAGAAGTGGCGTTCGAACAGGTCCAGAGGAGGGCCATGAAAATTAGCAGAGGGAAGGAATGTCTCTGCTGTGAAGAAAGGCTGAGAGAGCTGGGGCTGTTCAGCCTGGAGAAGGCTCCAGGGAGACCTTACTGAGGCCTTTCAATACTGAATACTTTCAATGCTGTGAGAAAGACAAAGAAAGCCTCTTCTAAGGTCCCTTCCAACCCAATGCATTCTGTGATTCTGTGATAGAGGGGAGAAAGGGCTGATTCTTTCAGAAGCTGTGCAGGGTTATACTGGCATTAACTCGGCATGAAACTACAGCATTTTTGAGAACCTTGAACCCCAGGGCAGAGAGAACTTGTTGGATCAAGAAAGAATATTATCATCATAGGGACTTAGAGTGAGAGACCTTCAGTGGACATTTGCCCTGCAGACCACAGTGAGGTACCCCAGCTCTCAGTCATGCCTTAGATCCATGAAAGGTGCCAGCTCCAGCCACCCAACACTTCTGCTCTTCCTCCCAGGCCACTATAGGGATCATCTGCCCTGCTCGATGGCAAACATGCAGCACTCATTCTCCGCAAAACAGCCCAGAAATCCAAATCCTGCCATTGCACATTGGGAGAGTGGCAAATACTGGGAAGAATTTGGTTTGCAAGAGAAAGGAGGAGAATTTTTCTGAGGCTATTCAAGGCAGTGAACACAAGACTTGGAATTTTGGCAGAGAACAAACTCCTTTTCAGACAGCTGAGGGCGCTCTGCACTTCTTTAGTGAAGTTGGTGTTTTACAGGTTTGAGCCTTGACATACAACACTAAAATGCTCTGATGCTTGTAGTCGAAGATAGTGCTGCCGGTGGGCAAAGCCTGGACAGGGGCTTGGGCTTCAACATTGCTAACAGCTGGAAAATAAAAAGGCCCAGAGCTGGTTAGATACCTGCTGATGTGCTTCAGTACAGGCACATTTAAAGCCTTCATTTTAATGGCACCTTGAAAAAGCTCTTTGATCACAGATTTCCCCTTCTGAAGTAGAAGGGTTTTATTTATTTATTACAGTCTCAAGTATCTCTGTAAAAGTAGAACTAAAGAAAGATGTCAGGTTAATACACCTGGATATTTATGTTCAGATCATCTTTTTGCAGTTTTCTCTCATCCTGGTTTTATCCTTGGTTTTGGAATCTGCTTCTTGGCATGATCTGCCTTTGTCAGAATCACCTGAATCTGTCCCAAATTTCCTGAGGAAAGGACCTGTGTTGTGGTGGCTTTTGCATTGTGGGCACATCTGTTCAGTGCTGGAAAGAGACACACTGGCCTCATTTCACCCAGACCAAGTCACGTTACTGTTTTGGGGATTTTTTTTTTATAAACCAGATTTGTCTGGGTTCTCATTTATCTTCCATTTACTTCTGTAGCTTATTAAAGCTTCTTAAAATCCTTCTGTGATTTTTGTTTATTCACCACTCTGTTAGCAAATCCTTAATTCCTTAGTGCTTCTAAAGCTCCTCAGAACATGAAGCAATTCTTCTGGTTTGTTAATCATTATTATTACCATTAATGATACCAAGAAAAAATAGTTTGCTGAAATACACTTAATGCATACACTTATATTTAAGTCAAGTGATTACTGTTACTGAAGTCTTGGTTAGTTGGATACCTCTTGAGAAGCAAGATTAATCTAGTTGTGATAAGAAGTATTTCTATACTTGTTTCAGCTCTAAAGAAAGATTAGAAAGTAGAGGATTTTTATTTTGGTCAATTGCCATGTTTTTTATCCACAGAGACTTTCATTTGGGTTTTCAAGCACTGGTGATTCAATTAAAGTACCTGTTACTTGCAAGGCTAGTTGACATTGATCTAGCTTGTCTCTCTTAGGTATATGTGTTCATGCTGAGTTCCCCCCATGTGGAAATAAATTGTCTTGATTTAGGCTTTGTGTATGACATGGTATGGACTAGCTCGTTTGCTTTGTTTAGGTGCTTTGGCACCTAAAACTACATTGTGTCATGGAACAAGTGTCCTCCTCTTTTTGTCTTGCATGATGGATCCAATCACACAGCCAGGTTGCAGCTGGCACGGGGCCTTCAGATAGGATTTAACTTTCACCCCTGAGCATGGGACTTGGTTCCTGAGCTGCCTGACTCTGTGGTTTCCCCACTGGGCGCTGGAGCACAGTTATGCATAGAAATGGCAAAGCACTTCTTTCTTGTCCACCTGCTCCTGTTCTTCACTGAGAAAAATAATTTCCCAGTACTCCTAATCTGGAATTCCCAACCCATTTCAGCATTCCCAGTGAAGTAAAAACTAAGCTTTTCATGGCACAGTCAGGCAGCACAGTAACCGTCTTTTTTCTCCACAAAAGGATGGACCTGGGTATTAAAGGGAGAGACATCAGTGCATGCAGAAATCAGGTCCAGCTTCCTGATGAGATGCAGACTGATAACCAGATATCAGGCTCTTTGTTGAATCGTGTTTCTGCCTGCCAGCTCCACTGGAGGGATTCAGTCTGGATTTCTCAAGGGATAGGCTGTGGATGTCCCCAGTAGGAAGTGATTGATCCCTCTCAAATATCCCCTACTTAATATACTCTCTATCTTTGGCCTTCAGGTGCCCTAGACAGCACTGTAACTATCAAATCCAGAGGGCTGTTTGAAGGGCACCCGCTTCTATGCAGTTCAGTATCTCACAAGCGTGACCCATGAGGACCACGGGATGCTAGAATACAAGACAGAGACATTTTGTCCCTTCTACCAGCTTTTCTGACTCCCTCCATAACTCTGATGTTCTCTTTTCAGCTAGGACTGGATCCAGTTGGTGTGAATGGTTGGAGGTTCTGTCCTCAGACATCTTCAGCCACTCCATGGAAGACAGACTGTGCTTCCTACACCAGGCAGTGTTAATGCCAAGCCAAGGAGGAGACTGATGCTGCAGACAGCCACCACTCTCAATTCTTGCTGCTTTCAAAAGCAAGAGCCAGCCAAGGAACAAAGCAGATGAGGGAGCAGACATTATAATTAGGTTTACTAGTTGATCAATTATTATCATAGCTGCAATAACCTAGTTACAGAGATGAGAAAAAGCTGATGTTATAAAAAGCCAGCTATAAAAAATGCCTTTCTAGACATGCTGAGTTCTGTGAGGACAGAGAAACAACCTACTAAAAGATCTTGGTAACCCATAGTTTGCAGCCTCAGAGCTGGTGCTTGCTTTAAACGTGTTTTATTTTTTTTCCCTTTCTTCACCTACTTGTACCTTTGCTTTCTTGTGTAAAGAAATACTGTTTTCTTTGGGTATATTACTGGAGAATATAGTGTACAGGAGGTAAACACATGTGGTTACTTCTGTTTGCTAAGCTCCCCCTAGGTGAAAAGAGTTGCACAGGACTGATGTAGATCCCGACAGGACCCCAGGGAGCTTCTTTGCAGTCATTCCAGTGGTGCTCACTGTTTCACTTGCAGCCATCACTTTCCTTTCTCCCTGGCTGCCCAATTCTTCTGGCTGGCCATTAGGTTAGAGGGTACGAAGGAGAAGGTGTATCTGCCCTCAACTGTGTGCTCTGCAGAGAAAAATTAAGGCTTACATTTGAATGCATTATATCATAGCTTCTGTCTATTCAAAGAGGGTTATTTATGCAAGAGGCACTGAAAGAGGAAGGAATTTTAATGTTTTTTTAGAGATCTGCTCTTGCTGAAGTGTTTGGATACTCATTTAAGTTATTATTAATCTGCCTTATTATTTTTACCTTACATACTT
The DNA here is from genome assembly GCF_000747805.2 of Chaetura pelagica. Classification (NCBI taxonomy): domain Eukaryota; kingdom Metazoa; phylum Chordata; class Aves; order Apodiformes; family Apodidae; genus Chaetura; species Chaetura pelagica. The sequence continues at coordinate 3,584,084 of NW_009953811.1, forward strand.
ACTGGCTTTGCAATGTCAGAATAGGGCCCAAGTGACTGAGTTCCTGTTTGCATCTCATTGCTTTGCTTTAGCCTATTATTTCCCAGGGAAGGGTCCTGTGGCAAAATCTGAATCAAGTTCAAGGTCAAATATCACTAAGACCTGACACCATTCTGCATGGTTTCCATGTGAAGGGTTGCTTCTACTTGCAGTTTTTTCCTATAGTGCATGATTATAGGATCTGGGCTCCCCCTGATACCAGGTTGAAACTCTGTTGATCTATACATGGCCAGTTCTGGCTTCTGCAAAGATTTTTCCTTGACCTGTTAACTTTCTCTCTGAAAGCTGACCCTCTGTTTGTAGGCTGTGCTTTGGGTGAGGATTTAGTACAAATCTCTTCTAAAGCCCCAGTAGTTCCTCCTGGAGGCCAAAACTGGGCTCTAGCACAGCTGCTGCTGAAGTTCCAGCTGGACATGGTGGGTTTTAACAGCAGTAGCATGTCCCAGAGCAGACGGACCATGTTGGAGGGTGCTTTAGGTTCCTGGGGGATTTTTGTGTAGGATGTGTAAGCTAGAGGAAGGTTTATGGCTGGGAGAGCTCATGAAGGTAAATTTAAGGGGCATTTTCTCTGCTTTATTCTTTGAAAGCAAGGAGTCGTCTAAGATTTTGGACTGCTTGTGGTTGCAGCCAGTAAACTATATTTTGGGACTGAGGAGGAAGATTGTATTTGAGAGAGAGTGAGAGCTGGGCTTGTACATTGCTTTGGTTTTGTATCTCCTTTTGCCTGTAAGCACTTCAGTGCATTATCTACATAGCAAATCCCAAAGACTTTCCTAGATGACAGACTGCTCATGTAAAGGTATCATTTACCCAAAGCTGTTACCCCGTAAAATCTCATCTTTGAACCCAGGACACAAAGACTATGTTGAGTGGAAATAACTAGAGGAATTCAAGAAGGGAAAAATAACTTCTGTGGGAATGACTTTTCACAGGTTAACATAATTCATGGGACACTTGGTTTTCAGAAGACTGAACTGTGTTGGAAGCAGATGCTGTTTTCTCCTTGTTCCTTTTCTTGCCACCTCTTTTCAGCACTTACTTGCCACTAAGCTTAGGGAGGCAAAATCAATAGCGCTCCAACATTAATAACAGAGCAAAGCAGGCACCCAGCTGAGTAAACCCCATCTCACTTGAAATCAGAGCAGTTACTTCCTAGCTTGAGCTGAGATATCTAAGAATTAGATGCAGATTGAGGTAGAAAAGGGGATAAACCCTCCAAAATAAAACAAAAAGCCAAACCAAAGCCAAACCAGCTTGCTCCCTCCTGTGCTGTGCTGTCACAGTTCTCAGCAAAAGAGTGGCAGAAGTGAATAAGGATTGCTCTTTTGAATCATCTGGTATCGGGATGCAATCAGGCAGAACAGTCTGAAAGCATCTTTAGTTTGTAGGAATGAAATCTCCAGGGGTCTGAGTGCTATTTCCAGGTTTCATCCTAAAGCTTAAATGATGCACTTATTGAGAGCTGATCATAGAAAGTACACAAAGAAGTACAGAGCCTGACAAACAATGGCTTTTAACTTGAGGGGTGGAATAAAAAAAAGGCAATAAACACACAGCTAGAGGTGTTTCTGAAGGACATTTGGGTAATCTCACAATGCAGGGTGAGATCCCCACTAGAATATGATGCTCCACAGTATCCCCTGACTGAAATGCTGTCATCTCTGGAAAAGACTGCAATAAACTTGAGAGCCACAAAGATGATGAAGGGAGTGGAACATCTCCCTGATGAGGAAAGGCTGAGGGAGCTGGGTCTCTTGATCTTGAGAAGAGGAGACTGAGGGGTGACCTCATCCATGTTTACAAATATGTTAAGGGTGAGTGTCAGGACAATGGAGACAGGCTTTTTTTCAGTGATGTCCAGTGATAGGACAAGGGGCAATGGGTGCAAACTGGAGCACAGGAGGTTCCATGTGAATATCAGGAAGAACTTCTTTCCTGTAAGAGTGACAGAGCCCTGGGACAGGCTGCCCAGAGAGGTTGTGGAGCCTCCTTCTCTGGAGACATTCAAACCCGCCTGGACACGTTCCTGTGTGATGTGCTCTGGGTGACCCTGCTCTGGCAGGGGGGTTGGACTAGATGATCTTTCCAGGTCCCTTCCAACCCCTCAGATTCTGTGATTCTGGGAAACTTATAACACCCCTGGTGAAATTACACAGTGGTTAAGGGACAGGGTCTCTTAATCCAAATAAACCATCAGGAAAGGGTGCAGTAGGGTGACTCCTCAGGTTGTCATCCCACCCCAGTGACATTTGCAGTTTACAGGTGGAAGTTGCCCACTTGGTGTGTTCTTTGAAAGTGCAGGGTTTGGGAATCTCTAGCTCAAACCTGCTTATAAATATTGACAGCAGCAGGCTTCTCTGAGACACAGTATTTGTTTAATGGGGCCTTGTCAGTAAGGCCTAAATCGTATCTGAGGCATCAGGATACAGCCAGCAAAGAAATCCAGTGAGGATTAATGTCAAGACATCAGCAGCCCAGGAGATACATGATAGCATCACTGCAGAGCCAACAGACACAAAATACTTTAAAATTTCCTTTCTTTCATGGGATCTCCAGGGATCCTTCTGCAGAGTGTCCAGGAAAAGTGATCTGAATCCTAAACAGTGTGAGGAGGCTGACAGCCTGACTTAAAGGTGTTTAAATATTGCCAAGGGAGGGGAGTATCCAGCAGGGCAGTGCTCTGGGATGATGCTGAACACTCACTGTGTCAGGGCCTTTGGGTGCCCTGTTGAGGTCAAGCCATGTGATGCACTGAAGTATTCTATGATCTTAGGAATGATTCCCTGGAGAATTGCATGACACTTCTAGAAAGGATAAGAATGACATGCCATCTCTATGAGAGGTAAGAATCAAGCAAACCTTCTGTACTGGTGTGTGTGGTGGGAATCCCACCAAAGCAGTTGTGGACCCAGTTTGTAGTTTGGATGGAGCTGTAAGAGTGAGTTTCTGAGATGCTCTGGTAATGCTGCCTTTAGCATGGTAGAGTTTGCAGCCTGTCTCCCAAACAGCACAGGAAGATCAAAGCCTTTAATTTCCATGGCTTGTGATATGTTTTTTAATTATTTCTTTGCAATAGCCTGCAGCACAAGAGCTGCAGCATGAAGAGATTGTGATGTTCAGAAGCCAAGGAAACCAAAGCTTTGCTAGACAGGGCCCATCTGTATCTCCTCTCCCAGCCCTATCCTTACCCACTGGCTTTCTGTGGAGCAGCTGGCAGTGTGTGTGAATCCAGGAAAAGCCTTGCAGAGCCAGGGGAAACCCAGGAGGCAATTAATTCATCTTGAAACAGCACAGCCTTAAACAGTCACCAGTGACCTGGAGTTTCTATACAGAGCATTTAGGTAATGGTGCTGCCAACTTGCCATCAGGGCTCGTTTTTTGTGAGTAATTTTTTGCAATGAGCAGCAGTTTGTCAAATATTGTCTTTAAATATGTCAGTGAAGGAGCAATCACATGGCTTGCTGCTGCAGCCAGCACTCCTGGCCTCATGGGCTCTGCCCACTGCCCTTCAAGGCCAACATGGCTCTAGCAGAGGTCACTAAGTTGGAAAAGAAGCTCCAACCATGAACATGAGGGCAGGAGGAAAGAAAGTAAGCGTAGAGTCTTGTTTGTCCCTGATTATCTACTCAGGATGTGTGCAGACTGGAGGTGTATGTCTGGGGGGAAAAACAAGGCCATATAACATGATTCAGCTGATCCCAAACAAAGGATAGGGGTGAGGAATTCCTACCTGAGAAGAGGGAAGCTTCTCAGGGAATTTCCTCTGGCTGCCCTTCAAAGTTCTGACTGCTGCATCGTGACCTGTGAGGCATTTTTTTTCTTTTTCTTCCTTTTAATTTTTTTCCCTTTCCTTCCCTCCTCCCCCCCCTCCCTTTTTTTGCTTCTTGTTTGTTTTGTTTCTGAAAGAATGACATCCCGGCCCCTAACATTTCTGGAGGCAACACACACATTCCTGGCAGCTCCATGTTACCGAGAAGACAGAAAATATACCTCGTAATTACACATGATTTGATCATTCCAGAATTTCCACCTCTTCCCAGAAGTTTTATTATCATAATTAATTTCCCTGGCACCTACTCACAGCTCTAGGCATTTTCCCAACTCTTTAAACACACAGTTAGCAGTTCTGAACATTTCACTGCTGTATTTCTTTTCCTTAATTTGCTAGTTATAAATTGCTACTAATCTTTCCTACAGCTTGAGCTTTATTCATGCAGTCCCCATTGCTCTGGTGATACTCCAGGATCTCTGCTTCACCACACCACTGTGATCAAAGAAAGTGGTGTTATCCCTAGTTTACAAATGAGACTAAGACTCATATTTGGAAGTATTTGGCTTTTGGTTACTTGCCCAAGGTGTCACAGGAAACCTGAGTGAAAAGGGAATTACCCTCTGCTGTACCAAGCCCTTACCTACTGGGCCAGCCTGGGTTCATTTGCTTCCAGTGCATTTCTGTTGCCTTCCAGAAGATGTTCTCCAATTTCCACTCCAAGCAAGATTTACCACTTTCCCAAATGCCTCTAAGGAAAGATAAACCAAGAAGGAAGAATTTTAAAAATCCCTCTTGGGAAATTGTCTTCTAGCACTTCTGGATATTGGATAGTAAAAGACCTTTTGCTTAAGAGAGATCTGAACTCTGCTCTGAACTGGAAAGTATTAATCATATAATGTATTCATCATATCTATGTATGATAGCTTTTGTCTGTGGTAAATTTATTTGGTGTCAGAGGGAGAATGATGATCTCAAATAACATGTGGTTCAAACAGCCAATCCAGTTCACTTTAAAAGCATTGTTTTCAGCCTCTGGTTGATTTCAGTGAGGTTTGGTAGATTATTGAAATGAGACACTCCAAGCCCAATCCAGCACAGCTCTTGGGATAATTCAATGTGATCCATCAGTCACCATGCAATGGGCAGAGCTGCACCTTGGAGTGAACTTCTCCATGTCCCCAGGCACATGTTCTGCAGTGGTGGAATTCATGCTAGCTCTGTCGTTAGAAATTAATTGCATGGGCTGCAACAATCTCATGAATTCTGACTCTTCACCTATTTAAACCTAAGCCCATGTCACCCTCCTGCCACTACTCACAAGACTCACAGGCATCCTCAATCTGGAGGCAGGCCACCCATGGCTTGTTTGCTGGAATGGGACCAACAGCTGTAGAGAAGCAAAGCTGCTGAAGGCAATGCTGAAATCTTGCTCTTTCTCAGACAGGAGCTGAGCCAAAAGTCAGGTTTCAACCTATGCAGAACTTGGCCAAACCTTATTATTGATTTGGCTACCAGCCCAAGAAGTGCAGCCGTGAAATGCAAAGCTATCTTGGTGGTTAAACCCTTTTCCATATAGTCTCAGATTATAGTTTATAGCTGTCCTGGTGTGGGCAGCTTCCCCTGATGTCAGAGCAAGAGCTGGATCTCCTGGCTCAGCACCATGAGTCCTGGCGTGGTTCAGGGTGAGAAAGTGTTGAGCAATCTGGTGGGCTCTATCAGGTTGTGCTCTGGAAACAGTCACAGGACAGAAATGGTCACCAAGTCCATCATGCTTGGAGAGAGCAGTTTACCAGGCTTGGGGACTGTGACCAATGGTACCCAGTATCCTAAACATATGAACTCTATTTACTTCAAGTATAGTTTCACCTATGGGCTGGGAAAGGATTTAAACAAACAAACAAGGAAACCAACATTTTCCTCATGTCATTTAAGCTGTTTGCCTGTGTCAGTCCTTGTCTATGTCCACAACCACATATTCAGCAAACTTTATCTCTGCAGTGTGAATGCCTGATAAGGGTCTAATTGCCTGAGAAATGTAGAGCCCTTGGGACTTGCAAAGCAATTTCCTTCTTTACAATCGAGCCTTAAGGAAAACTCCTCCTGCTTAATTAATGAGAGTGTGGAAGATGAAGGGACAAAGGTAGGGGTGTGGAGCTGGGTTCAGCCAGCAGGGTCTGCCTGGGGTGACCAGGGGCAAGAGGAGCCCTAGGCAGGGCAAAGGGTCCCTGTGCCACCCCGGCCACATGCTCCTGATGTGGGTGGTTCACCTTCCTTACACCCACCTCGGGGCAGCCCCTGCTTCCAGGCTTCCTGGGGTGCAACCAGAGCATCTCTGAGCGCATCCCCCATAGCTGCCTCTGGCCGCTTGTTGCTGAAGCGTTTTGGGGATGAAAGTTCCCGGGATTGAGGAGGGGAGGAGAAGCGTTTCTGTAACAACAGTGTGTCTTTGTTTTCAAGTAGAAAGAGTCAAATGTAATGCAGGATACGAAAAGCTGACCCTGGGGTGAAAGACATCACTGAACCTCCTCAGAGCCTGCCCTCCCACCCCCGAGCCAAACACATCTTTGATGCATCAGCATTTTAAAGAGAGAGAGGGAGCAAACCACCCCACAACACCCTGTCCGATTGTTCCAGGGAGAGAATAAAACAGCAGAAACAGCAAAAATGTGGTTAATATGGATTTTGCAGCAGATACTGGTACAGGACAACCTCCCCATTTCCTTCTTTGTTTAGAAATATGGGTTTTATCAACACCCAGATAGTCCTGGAAGAGCTAATGAAGCTTAAAGCTGATTGAAAAATATCATGTTCTGGGGCCTGTATGTAGCCCCTTTTTGTATGTATCCCCCTCCTTTTTTTTTTTACCAATTAAGGAATGAGAAGTTAATACCTATGCCTGCTTTTCTACGCTGTTTTTCAAGTTTTCAGTTGTTCTCAGGGGAACTAAAGTGACAGATTTATGCAAAGCTGTAGTTTGGATCCCTTCTTGCCCTAGAGCAAGGATTTTATCCAATGCTCTTCTTCCCCCTCTTCATGAGGGGATGGTGAAGAGGGGGAATGCATCACACTTGAAAAAGGCAAAGAAAAATATCTTTCATAGCTGTTTCTAGCAGCTGAGATGCATTTAATCAGAACCAGAGATTATCAGACATCTCTGTGGAGGAGATATTTTCCTTCCCTCTATGCTTGTGTTATCACCTGTGCAGCAGACACACCTCAGAGCTGAACTTCACAGTGAGAGGATGGAGGGGCTGCAATGGGCAGGTACTTTGAAACCTTACTCCCAGTAACTCCTGCAATGGGTTGGCCCTGCAACTCATGTGGACATCTTTGGGTTATCTACAACATGAAAGCTCCTCCTAAGTGCTTCAAACTCCTGCAAGACCTTAGGCTGAGTCCATGCCCAGCTCCAGCAAGCCTCTGCTATGTGAGTTATGTGACCAACTAGGCTTGGCTTTTTGGTTCCCAAATCTTATCCTTCCAGTCAATCTTCTCTTTCCACACCTTTCAGCCAGATATGAGGACCTTGTCTCTGCTCATAAGAACACAGTCTTCAACATAAGGAAAACAAGATGTTGCTCTTTAGCCTTCCCTGTTGAAGAGACCAATGAAATATTTTCCACAGAAATCTGCCCAAGATAAACATGCCAAATGTGATGTTTCAGCCTGAACTGCTAATGCAGTCCAAGGAGGACCCAGGCACTTTTGCTAACAGGCAATATAATCCAACAAATACTTTGTTCAAGCTGAGGCTGCTGCTGGATTTTGTAGCCTTCACTGACTCCAACATCACCTGCCTTGTACATGCACAACCCCTGCAGAGCCATCAGCCTCCTCTGGCCTGTTATAAGCAAGCTGCAGGATGCATTTCAGCTAGCTAATGCATCTTCAGAAGTAGAGGTGTTTCCTCTGTGGTAGTGTTGGTGGGGCGTCATTTCGAAGGACGTCAGGAGCAGGACTAGGTGACCAGCACATACCCATCAGCACAGCTCTCATCCTCAGCATCCAAGTAAAGCCCTCATTGCTGGTGGTGGCATTGCTGGCACAGCTCTTGGGGGAAGAAATTTTCCTGAGGCAGGAGGACAGTTTTGATCAGCAACAAGCCAGCTGGTTCCCATGAGAGGAGGGAGCAAACTCCAGTGAGGGAGCTGGATAAGAGCTCATTTCACTACCTTGGCCACACGTGTGGGTCAACTCACTGGGATAAGTGTAGGGGTTTTTTTATCCTTTACTGAGGGCAATTTCTAAAATGCAAATACACCTCCTGCACAATGGCAGAGGGGATTTGCTTTCATCTCAAGTGCTCTGAGAACAGAGCAACTGTGTCAAAGACCTGGAAAGCCCTATTCAAAAGCATAAGAATAAGACCTACTCAAAGCAGAAAATGTAGAGCCCCTGTGCTAATGGAGCTCATGAGACAAAAGGAAGGGTGAAACAACTGGGGTTGTTTAGTCTGGGGAGAAGGAGGCTGAGAGGAGACCTCATCACTCTCTACAACTACCTGAAAGGAGGTTGGAGTGAGGTGAGGGTTTGTCTCTTCTCCCAAGTAACAAGCAATATAACAAGAGGCAACAGCCTCAAGCTGTGCTAGAGGGGGTTTAGATTGAACACTAAGAAAAAAATTCTTCCCTGTATAGGGTTGTCAGGCACTGGAACAGGCTGCCCAGGGCACTGGTGGAATCACCATCCCTGGAGGTATTTAAAAGCTGTGTAGATGTGGTGCTGAGGGTCTTGGTTTAGTGGTGGACTTAGCAGTGCTGGGTTAACAGTTGGACTTGATCTTAAAGTTCTTTCCCAACCAGAATGATTCTATGATTCTATGATGATGGGGCCGTGGTGGGGAAGGCAGAGCAGCTCTCCAGCTGCAGGCAGGTCAGGAGCTCAGGGACCAGCTAGGAGGTAGGGAATGACACTCATGGCAGGTCCAGCTTTCTGCAGGACAAGAGATGACCCAAGCTGGCCAGTGTCAGACTGCTGAGTGAAAGCTGGTTTTACAGAAGGGCTGTGAGCTCCTGTGGGGAAATGCAGCTATCTGATGGTGTTTGTACTGGACTCTTCCAGTGGCTGTGTAAAAAAAGCATTAGGATTCTACTTGCTCCTGTTTTCCTTCCTTGTCCCTATTTCTATAATTTTATCATGTGATATTCAAGAAGTTAACTTCCTAATGCCTCAGTTTGCTCCTTCTTTGCCTAAAATATTCCCTGACCAGCTGCTTCCCCCACTGCCCCTTTCCTCCTGTCCTGAGTGTTTTCATGCTTCTCCTCCCACTTCCTCCTCCTTTTTCACACTCTTCCTAGCTTCTTCTTGGGCTCTGCATCCCTGTGTCTGCCTCATCCTTAGTGTTATTTCCATTCTCTTTGCATTTCTCACTTCTGTAGTAGTCTACAGGAATCTACCACTCCATAATCTGTGCTGCCTTGCCCCTCTTTCCCACAAGTCTCCCCCTTCAGATGTGCACACACATCTGTGCCCAAGATATACACACCCCCAGAGCCAGAAGGCTGGGTTTAAACCCAGTTCAGGGAACTGCCAGTTTAAGCAGGATTCGCTCCTCCAAATCCAGAGGGTCTCGGTTGTTGGATGAAACGTGGATGGCAGACAACTCTGCTTCTTACCACATCCTGGAAAAAAAGTGAGGTGATCCACTGATTAGTGCAGTTTGAGAGAAGACAAATGTGCTGAAAATCAAGCACATGTTGTCTTACAGTGAAAAATATTTTAAGTAAAAATCCTTTAAATTGCATAAGGTGTTTTGTAAGAGACCTGTCATATACCATGAGACAACTTTACCGGAAAGAACATTTGTAATGAGAAACAAATCACACTGACCTTTGCTATAGGGCTTGAAAGCAGAATTCGTTGGGGTTGTGGAGACTCATTTGCCCTCCAGCAGTGGAAGAATTAAGATGTTATGTTTAACATAAACAGGAGAGGTTTATCCCAAATCCTTGTGTGAGAGCACTTTGTGTTCCCTTAAAAAGTTCAGCGAGATGGACAGTTGGGTTATTTTAGACTCAACGAAAGCAGGGGAGGGACAGAAGGGACATCAAAGGGAATTAGCTCATCAGAGTAAGAACCCAGTTGTGAAAACTGAGCAGAGTGTGAGTTCAATTGCATTAGCTATACATGGTGCTAAGGTCTCTCATGATAAGATGTCTTTCTCCCCTCATTTTAAAAATACTTTTATTTGATTTGATTTCCAGGCAAACTGCAAGAAGAAAGGTTGCTCTGCATGGGACCCTCCCAAGCCAGGGCTCTGCAGCCTCCTGGACACACATGACCATTCCTCCTCAGTCAGAAATAGCATGAGAGTCATAATTCTCACCACCATCTGGGCTCTACACAAGATCCTCTGAGATCAGATGTTGGTTTCTGAGTGATGAAGGAAAGGTCAGGTGGTTCCTCTGGACTGGGTCTGCCTGCACATCATCTCTACACTCAGCAAAGATAGAGCAGGCTTTGGTTTGGGACCATCTTAGCCCTTTTGAAAGGCAACCCCTTCCCCAGCTCTAGTTTGTCCTGCTGCTCTTCTGCCAAGGGCACAGAGAGAAGTCAGTCCTGGCAATCTGTTGGCATTTAGCAGCACTAAATTCACTTCAGGAGAAGACAGTGCCAAACATGTTACCTCCAGCTGTGATTCAAAAATTAAAACGGATCCAAAGCTTTGAAAACAGGACAGGATATAAATTCTGAAAAATTCAGCTGTTAAAGCAAAGGCAAAGCATTTCACATTTCCATCTTTTTCTTTCCAGACAAGAAGCCAAAGTCCTACAATATCACTGCTGCATTAGGACTTAAATACCTACAGCATCACTTCTTCATTGCTCCACTGTGATCCCTCAGTTGAAGAGACCCATTGTGACTGGGTGATGGAGGGATGATTGCTCTGGCCCCAAAACCAGTCCAGAATTGCCTTCACTTGACTGAGCAAGGACTGAAGTGCAAATTGTGCTTTACCAATATGATTTTTCTCCAGGAGCGAGCAATGGAAATTGCTCCATACTTGTGTAACACTGAACAGCAGAATAAATGTGGTTCTTAGATAAAGGAGCAGAAAATCGAATAGGAGTGATGATGCTGCCCTCTCCTTGACTCTTTGGAGACCAGTCTTTACAGACCAGAGTTCATCTCTGGTCTCTGAAGGAAAAAAGGATGTTGAAAATCTGGGACAATCAAGCTACAGTAATGACTGATAGTCTGATCATCCTGCCACAGAGTAAAGGAAAATGCATTTCATGAACTCGAGGGAGTACTCAATTGTTGGATTATAAATGTCAAAACTGGGTGAGCATTTCTAATAAGAGGGTTGGGTGGTTTTGTTTGGGTTTTTTTGTTTGTTTGTTTTTTTCACATAGCAGTTAACAGCACAACATGATCCCATGAAGCAAGGCAAATCCAGAATGGGAAAAAGCAGAAGATTTTAGCATTGCAACCACTCATGAAGGGATCAGCTTGCTTCTCCACCATCTGGGATTTAAAAGTGAAAGATGGGTGTCTTTCTTCTGCCTTCTTCTAAACTCAGTTACGATCTTGACATGGGAGTCCCTGGGTGACATCTAGACAGCGTGGTCAGATTAGACTTCCCAAATTCCTCTGCCTTTAAAACCTCAGATTTATAAGAGGGGCATTTACCTGGACCAGGGTTCACCCCAGGGACAGGGGAAGTAGACATCTTTATTCATTCCTCTGCAGCTGTGGGAACAATATGTTCAGATACTTTTCCCACCCCCAGTTGTGTCAGTGGTATGTGTTATGCAGATGTGTGTCTCCTGGGAGCTGCGCTCAGACAGCACGTTTCACTTTGATTTATGAGCAGGATTCTGAGCCCAGCAACATCTGGCCTCTGCTGACTTGAGCTGGAACCAGCTTGCATGTTGTTGCTATTCTTATTCTTGGACCTGCAGTCATGGCTCTCGAACCAGATGCTACAGAAACACAGAGCTGAGGAGGTCCTTGCTCCAGGGCTCTTCTGGAAGAGCCTGGCAGGAAGTGAGGGGTGGATGTGGGTAACCAAGGGAGGCCAGGGAAAAGATGGGTGATGAGCATGATCAGTAGTGATGGGCTAGAAAAACTCTGTGTGCAGCAACAAGTTGGGTGAACAGTGGTGGGCCAAGGCTGGGCCTGCCCAGGAAAAGATGCTGCAGGACTCAAAATGTGAGCCTGCACAGCAGCTTGGTTCTGTAAATGGTAGGAAAGATAGCACCTGGGAGAAGCTATGGGGAAAATGTCTGCACAACCTTGAGAACAGAGAAGAAAGTGTAAGATGAGGGTGACATCAAGGATGTAAGCCCAAGTGATGGATAAGATGAGGTGATAGTGGCAGTGATTGAGAAAGGGTCACTTGGAATTAGAGTAACTGTTCCCCTTCAGCCATGATGGGTCTGAGGAGAGAGATAGATGTCCCCACATGTCAGGGAGCCAGGCTGAGATGGAGATTGGGTAGGAGGACACAGCTAATAGGACAAAAGTCCACTCCCAAAGGAAACAGCACTTAAATTGGTGAATTTTGTCAGAGATTGGTTCAGAGCTAAGGGAGAACACAACCCTGTGGGCACAATCAGGGCAGGATGGGGAAGATGGGCAGTGAAAAAGGGTAAAGGCCAAGGGGGCCAAGAAAGGGCAGAAGGATACAATGAAGGTGTAGGCAAAGATCTCCATCCATACTCTTTGATCCTTCTGTTCACTTTTCCACTTGAATTTTTAGTGGTATTACAGACAGTCTTTTTACTGCTGGGCATAAGGTAAATCTTTGCAAAATCTTTGAGACAGCAGTGTATGCCTGGCTGATCCCCAAAGACAAATCCTGTTTCTTCATGATCATGATTGCTCTTCAAAAGAAACATGAAGAGCTACAGGAAACATTGGCCAGGGAATATGTGGCAGGTTTTTTTTTGTTTGGTTGTGTTTTGTTTTGTTGGTTTTGCTTGTTTTTTTAAAGAGGAATCAGCCAACCCAGACACTGGTACAAAAATAGTTGGATATGATGAACTAAATGTCAAACTGTGAGAAGAATTACTCAAATTAGAGAAGCATAGACAGAAGAAGGTAAAGCAAACACCTCTTTCTGTGGGGACACTAACACGGCCAAGTATTAATTTTTGTAGATCTCCCAGTTTAAAGAGGTGTGCTAAGGGAGAAAGAAATCTGGGTTTGATATTTTGTACCATGGACTACAAAGGAATCACTGTGGATATATAAATGAAAGACAGCTGGGTTGAGGTTTCAGATCATCTGCACCCATCAGAAAGGCAGCCAGGCTCTGAGCACCATGCTCACTTGTTTGATAGCTGGACTAACACTCCACTCTGTCAATACTCTAAAGAGAGCCAGAGCAGAACCATGTTTTATTAAAAGCCTTAAATCACCCACATCAACACAGCAATAACAAAGAAAATGACACAGCCTGGAGGGAGAAGTCTTTGGTTTAAACAGCTGTAAGGACTTGTGGAGGAAAAGGAAGAGCCTGGGATAACCACAAGCCTGTCCCAAAGTCTACAAGACTATATAAGCAGAGGAAGTGAATGAATAACTGTGGCACATGGACGAGAGGCTGAGAAGTGCAGCCTGAGAGGTAATTGGCTCTATTGGTGCTCCTCTGATTAGCTGGTTTTGGCTACAACACTTGTCAGACCCACGCTGAGCTCCCAGCACAAAGGTATTCACGCTGCACTGAAGGACCTCTCAGATCAGCCAGTGGATCCCTGCAGAGAAACAGCAAACACAGATCTGAAGGATGTGGTCTCCAGGGAGCATTTCTAAATCCTTACTTTGTGTTACTAATTCCTTGTTATCCGGAGCTGGAAGAGAAAGGAGTCCTGGAATAGATTTAGATGCTCCTGCTACTTTTCACTACCTCAGAAATGAAGGAAAAGAGAGGAAAATTGATGATGCTTCTATGGAGAGAAATTTAAGAGCAAAGTCACATTAATCGTTGTGATCTGGATGTAGATGGTTCTAATTCTTTGCTAAAATACTGGTCTGAAGTGTGTTAATGAACCCATGCAGCAAGTAATGGCCCAAGAGATTAACTTGTCAAGATGGGAAGAAAAGGGCATATTGATGAATCTCCAGAGAGCCTCCTGGCAGAGAAGGTCTTAGATGGAGATGTCTCACAGAGGGCACAGCAGAAGATGAGCCACCCTGAGCCCTTAAAACAGCACTAAGCACAGCACCAGCAAACAGAAGAGAACAAGGAAATCAGGCCCTTTCAAGTGAGAGGTATTTTTATTTTTATGTGAAGACTTGCATACCTGCTGTGTCTGCTCCAGAGTCATGGCCAAGACCTCCTTTTGGCTCTTTCAGCTCTGAAGTCAGCTACATGGACTCCTGCTGTATCCTCAAAACACCAACACAAGCATTCTGCAGGATGTCAGAGAAATTCCAAAGAATGTTGTTACTTTCTGCCACACTCCAGTAATCACCACCAAAAGGAGGGTTGGAGAGCATCACCCAGAGCCAGCGTATGCCAGCAAATGCTGTTGTGTTTTCTGAGATGGCTTACTGATTGAAACACTCTTGCCAAATAAAAGAAGCTTAATTTAGACTATTAACAGTAACATTAAGGAAAGACACATCCATATTTGGGTGTGAGCTACCCATGTCCCTCCCTTTCTCACCCTGTCCTCCTCCCCAGCTGCTGCGTGGTGGCTGACTGAAATGTGAGGAATAACAGAACAGTTTACAGTTTAGATTAGATATTTCCAAAGCTGTTTGAGGACACTTGACCATCACTCATTTTGCAACACACAGTAAACAGAGATGAAGCTTAAGTATGAGGCTCTTCTACCCAAAACCTCCTATGTATACACAGAAGAAATAGCAATGGTATTTCACAGAAGCTAAGAATTTGCTTCCCAGGAGAAAACCAACAAACCTACAGTTGCAAATGTCTCATCAACTTCTTGGGACTCTATCTCTTCAGCAGCACTGCTGGAGCAATAACAAATCTTTATGTTGCTGCCTTCACCCAACATGAGCTTAATGATGCTGAAGCCACCAGGCTCTGGGGCCAATTGTGCCACTTGGAGAGACCAGAGAGAGACATGGAGAGACCACCTTGGAATAGCTGAACCTCTCTCCCATAATTTGCAGCACTTCCCTCTTTCTTCACACGACCCCCATGTCTCTGCCTATATCTCAAAGCACCATTTCTCAATGGGAACCTGAGGTTTGTACCAAGGAGCCCATGTACACTGGGTTGTAGAAAATGCTTTTAGGACTGCCCTAGCTTTGTCTGAAGTCAACATCAGCCTCAGTTTTTTTTTAGTTTTCTCCCTAGTTCTTATTTATGTGTTTAAAAACTACTGAATAAGGCTCTGAAACCTTCTCTACCACAGTTCAGTGCCTTCAGTTTCCAAAGCAAAATCGGGTTTTTCTGATAATTAGCATAAAAAAAACAAAGAAGAAAAAAAAAATGAGCTTGTTGGTCTGTTTGGATTTCCTGATTGTGTTTTCTCCAAAAAATTATATTCAGGATTGTTTTTGAAGCTTTTTCTTTTTCCTGAAAGTTGGAAGCAATTTCTCGGTCTTCAAGAAACAGATTATTTTAAAAAATCAGAAAAGCTCTATCTGTCATTCTGGAGTTTTTGAGAGGTAAAAAATCAAAATTTGTTTCTGTTTTAGCAAGAGTAAACTTTGATGTTCTTGCACAAAGCTATGATCAGATACATTGCAGGACCAAGCTATCATTAAATATGAATATTACTTTTGTTCAACTCTTCAGGACACTGCTAAGCCTGCTGAAACTATTCCAGAGGGAGACACTTGTCACAGAAGTCTTGTCTCACTGTCATGAACTTGGCTCAGTGTGATTCAGATTCATTATTTTGCATTTTATTTCAAACACCAGGCGTACATGGGGATCCCCCCTACATCGAGTACAGCAAGAACATGGAACAAAAAGGCAACTCCTGCTCTCCCAAGTCCTTGTAGAGGACTGGAGAGTCAGAGGGAGACAGACAGACAGAGAGACGGAGGAGGAGATTAAAGGAACCAGTCAGGATGTGCTGTCAAACTCTTAGAGTAAACATCACAGCTAGGGAGAGATTTAACTGGAGCCACGTCTTCCTGACATCCATATTCTAACAGAAGTTTTTAAGCGTCCCATGTCCATTCCTGACTATTATCCCCAGTGAGACCAGATGTGGGAAAAGGAGAATACTGAAATAGGAAGAGGCTATTTCGGGCTGTGAGCGGTGCGGGGCCCCCGGGGATCCTCGGGAGAAGCTCCACAGCAGCTCCTAAGCAGGGAGAGGGGTCAGTCCCTGAGCCAGTGCCAAAAAGCTGGAGAAGCCCGAATCTCCCTCAGCCAGTTCTAGGAGGAAAAGGTGGGAAGCAAAAATATATCGAGAGCTGCCTTGTTATTTTTACCTTGCTCACCCGATGCGTTTTGAAAAAAAACCCACAACAGCTACAGGCTGCTAGGAAGAGCTGCTCTCCTCCACTTGCAAGTTTTTCTCCAGCCTCATCTGAAGTGGGAGAAGTGGGTGACCAGGCTTACAAGCTTCCCCCCCGACACATCCTCCCTTTCCCAGGCTCTTCTTTCCCAGCAGAGGCTGTGCACAGCCCCTTGCTCCACCGGGACTCTCGCAGTTCCAGCATCCCATCGAGCCACCCCTTCAGCTCCCAGAGCTCCGGGTGCCCACCCCGGGAACCGGGGATACCTGGCAGCAGCTGCCCCACCCCGGGGTGTGTCTGCCCTCCGTATCTCCACTCTCTTACATCTTTGCACTCTCTGTCCCGTCCACCTCTTCCCTTTGCATTCCTTCCTCTTCGCAACTCTTTGCATCCCTCCCCTTTGTATCCCTCCCTTTTCACCTCCCCCTTTGCACCTCTCTCATTTACATCCCTCCCCTTTGCCTCTCTGCCCCCTTCGCATCTCTCTGCCTCTCCCCATCCCTCCCCTTTGCATCCCCGCTCCTCGCATCTCTGCCCCTCCGCACCCCCTGCCCCTCAGCCCCTC
>NW_009953811.1:3601408-3605146 GCF_000747805.2 Chaetura pelagica
CCTCAACCTCACCGGCCTCGGCTACTTCTCCTGCCACTCGCACACGGTCATGCAGGGCTACGCTTATTTCTTCTTCCTCCGGTGAGTCCCGGGATTGAGGGGGTTCCGGAAAGGAAGGGGTTGGAATCCCGGCTTCGGGGCATCTCCGTGGCCGGGGGGGGAGGGATGGGCGTCCGCTCCTGCCCCGGGGAGTTGGGTCCTGGCTCCGTCCCGCTGCCCGCAGCTCCTGCTCCTTGGCGCGTCCACTCAGCGGGAAAAAAACCCCACCCTAGATCTATCCATACCCTGCCAGCATTGCAGGGCAGCAGATGTACGAGGAGCTGCTGCTGAGTAGCTCCTGGGTGCTGCTGCTTTTTTGTTCTTGCAGCGGGACGGTCACGGCGCTGGAGAGGGGCCAGGGCCTGTTTGCCGAAGCTCGGTGTGGGAGGTTAAAACCCATCCCCAGATGCTCACCCAGGAGCTTTCTCTCGGCTCTCCCGAGTCCCAGCCAAACCCTGACTTCGGGCTCATCGAAAGAATAAGAAAGTAAACCACAATGTGGGCACAGAGCCATCGGCGTGACCTTTCAATCCAAGAGCGTTTGCAAAACGCTGCTCAGTGGCTTGTTTTGAAATGCTTGGTAAATTCTTACACTGGGTGCACAGGGAAACACAGTTTGGTGCTCAGCCCGGGGCAATACCTTCAGGCACTTTCTACACAAGTCATTTACTGGCTGCTCAAAGGACGACTTAAACACCGGGCAAGGCAATGCAAATTCAGGAGGAATCAGGGGCCAAAATATAGATTTGCCCCATTCGTGGGTGTTCATTTTGTGTCTGCAGGGTGGTAGGAGTCTGTTAGGTCCTTACTGTTGCTCCCTGGTCCAGTCCTCCCAGGTGGAAATTGCTGTCTTGGCAGTAAGTGCCAGGAGAGCTGAGGGGCAGGTGCTGGCTGGGAGCCTGCCTGTGTGACCCTGGTGGCACTTGTTGAGCCAGGCTGAGGTACAGCAGGTGGCTTCTGCAGGAGAGAAGGTGCTGTTCAGCCTCACAGGGAGCTGCCCGTGCCCTTTGTGTTTCAGAATGGATGAGAACTACATCCTCCTGCCGCACGGGGTCAACTTCCAGGAGGCGATTTTCCCGGACACCCAGGAGAACAGAAGGATGTTTGCCAGCCTTTTCCAGTTTTCTAACTGCTCGCAGGCACAGCATGTGCTGAGCTTCTCCAGTGACTGGGAGATTCAAGAGGACAATCGGGTAAGGGATTTATTTGTTCTCCATTGCTTGTTTTGAAGTCCCACGACAGTCCCATGCCATTTGCACACGTTTGTGAACTCAGAGCAGCATCCTGCATCCCTGGTTTTCCTGGTCCTTTGGTGGTATCACTGGCAAAGTAACACACTGGTGGGGAGATGCTGAAGTGTTCTCAGAGCTGACCTCTGTGTTAGCTCTTTAGCTTCCTGTGGACCTGAGCAAAGCTGGTTATCCACCAGCAATAGGTGGGAAACAAATAGTGCTTGTGATCCTGTCCTACTCCACCCAGGTCATTCCTGGGTTTGCTCTCCCGTGACTCGGTACTTAAACTCCAGCTGAAGTGTTCAGGAGCAGGGATTTGCTTTTTGACTTCTGTGTTCATCCCATGCAGTGAGAGCAGTGCCTGGACCATGACAGACAGGGTTTTTTCTTGCCTGACTCCACACAGCAGCACAAACATCTACTTCTGAACTAATCACCCTGAGCTGTCTTTGTAGCAGCTGGGGAAAAATAGACTCTTGAGGGCACAGTTCATCTGAGTGACGCCAGCACCTACTTCTGAGCAAGCTGAATGAAATGCCTCTTTCTCCTCTCAAGGGAGGCCACAGCAAGTAGTTCACCCTCCAGGAAATCCTCCCTTAAATAAGTATGTTTTTAGGATGAGAAGCCCAACGATGGTCATTCTTAGTGACTTCTGAGTCCCTCTGTGGGGTTGTAGTTTGTGTAATGAATGTAGGATTTTAATAAATACTTCCTTGGCAGTGAGGAATAACCTGCATTTAAGTGTGTGCATGTTCTGGATGTGCATATATATTTGCAAAAGTGGAACTTGGAGAGCTGTTTTAGTGCCAAACCTTGTTTTATGAGGCTACTTGCTTTTGCCAGTAGCTGAGAACATTTTAAAGAGTCTCTTTAGGTCAGGATGGACAGGACACGTGTCGTTGCTTGCATCTCCTGTGGATTCATCCAAGGCACACAGTATGAGCATACAGCAGCAGATGCACAAGTGGCTTCTTTGGGAGATGGATGGAGGGGGTTTGGTAGCTGGCTGAGACCTTTCCCTTCACCAGCTGGCTGACCACCAGGGTACAAAGTTTGAGCTGCTGCGTGGCCGTCTGGACAGTGACACATCCCACTCCTCAGGATGCCCTGTGAGCAGCTGTTTTCTCACTGCTGCTGTTTTGGGGAGGAAGTTGGGAATGGTGGTGTGTAAATATATATTTGGTAACGGCAGCAGGAACTGATGCTTAAGAGAAAATAAATTATCTTACAATTAGGTTGCAGAGCTGTAACTCTGACTGGGTAAGAAGAGGAAGGCGTAGAGCCCCTGTCCCAGCTCTACCTCCTCTCTGCCAGCCCACAGGCTCCCCAGTGCTCCAAGCAATATATTTGGCAAGTAAAGGCACTGCTGCTGCCAAATCCACAGATTTTGCTCTGGGAGACCAAAGTGGCATTGGGGGACCACCAGATCCAGCTTCCAGTACCTCCTTGTGATACTTCTGCACTGTTTATTTAGCTGTGCTGAGCTAAACGTAGGGGATCTTGCTGGGTTGGTGCTTGTTTATACCAGCAGTGGATCTCCCTGCTTGGCTTTCAGGGAAATCACACAGCAGAGACCCCCAGGGGAGGTTGGGGCAATGGAAACTGTACGTATCAAAAGTGCATTTCAGCTGTTGTGCTCTTTGACCCCGTGCAGCTGTGAGCAGCTAAGGGGGGGATTAGAGCTGCTGGTCACTCAGGCCGGGGCTGGGGGCTTTACAGGCTTCAATACCCACCCGTCGAGTGAATAAATCCAGCTCAACTGATGGACACTTTGTCTCCCCTTTGTAATGAAAAGTAAAAGCTTCCTCTGCACCAGTTAAAAATAGTTCAGGCTGACTGTGCTCCCATTCAGCTCCTGCATCTGTGTTTCCCCAGCCCAGTGCTGGCTCCCCAGCACCTGCCTGCCCCAGCCTGACATGGGGATGGTGTTTCTGGCTGCCAGTCTTGGGAATTTGTTCCCCAGCTCTTCCCAATGCAGGTGCCCATGTCCAGGGTGCAGGTCTCTTTAGTGTTTCTCTCCTTTCTTTGCCTTGTCACATCCAGTGGTGACTTTTCTGGTTGCCACTGCCTTTGCTTGCATCCCATCCCAGTATGAACAATTTCCATTTCCAAAGGTGCTCAGCTGAGCTGCCCCGTACTGATTCCTCAGCAGAAACCTGTGGCATGTGTGGGGAGGAAATTTTTATAAGGGCATGGAGTGATAGAACAAGGGAGAATGGCTTTAAGATGGAAGAGTGAAGATTTATGTTAGACGTTAGGAAGAAATTCTTTAGTGTGAAGGTGGTGAGACACTGGCACAGGTTGTCCAGGGAAGTTGTGGCTGCCCCATCCCTGGGAGTGTTCAAGGTCAGGCTGGATGGGGCTTGGAGCAACCTGGTGTAGTGGGAGGTGTCCCTGCCCATGCAGGGGGTTGTAACTAGATGATCTTAAAGGTCATCTAACCCAACCCAACCCATTCTATGATTCA
>NW_009953811.1:3605435-3624057 GCF_000747805.2 Chaetura pelagica
GGTTGTCCAGGGAAGTTGTGGCTGCCCCATCCCTGGGAGTGTTCAAGGTCAGGCTGGATGGGACTTGGAGCAACCTGGTGTAGTGGGAGGTGTCCCTGCCCATGCAGGGGGTTGTAACTAGATGATCTTAAAGGTCATCTAACCCAACCCAACCCATTCTATGATTCACGGCACATAAAATGAGCAGTACTTGGGGCATTATTCTTGAAGCCTTTTGGAAAATAAGCTATTTGGGAGCTTGGGACCACCCAAGGGGATCTTTGTGATAGTGTGTTTTTGTGGAGAACTTGGACAGAAAGTGTCTTTTGACAAGGCTCAGACTGCAGTGAGGAGTCAGGGGTCTCACTAGCTACTGTGTGCTGACATAAATTACTGGTTAAAATCCTCACAGATGTTTTGCGCAGTCAGAGGGAAGAGATGGGGATGCTGAGATCCTCACAGAAGGCAGCTGGAGAGAAAGTCTGGTGCCAGGAGTTGGTAGCTAAGGTACTGCCTCTGGGTCTTGGGACAGCTGTGTGCAGGGACATCTTAAAAAGTGGGTCTGTCAAAGAGCAGTGTGCCTCAGTGGGCTTGGAATAAAGCAGTGATGGAACCTGTTTGCAGCTGGATCCTGTACTCCAAAAGACTTTTTGAATCCCTGTATTTGCTCATGGCCCTGTGCCCTCTTCTTGGTCTGTTTCCAGATGGACATTTTAAGGGAGATTTCAGCACTGGAAGCATGTTCCATTGTAATGAATAATTAGTATCTGCAGCTCTGGGGGGAGAGAGCCCCATGATGGGTCTTTTGCCTCACATAATGCTGAGAGGTCCCTTCCGTAGGGTGTGCTTGAGCCAGCCACAGAGTGGGGGACCCAAAGGTGACCACTGACATGATGTCCTCCTGCTTGGCCTCTTCTCTCTGCAATGCTCCTTGCATCCAGGCAGCCTTGTCTGGACTGTCCCAGTGGGAGAAACAAGGAAAGCCCTGACAGCTCCTTCTCCTCCTCCCAGCAAACATGTCTGATGCTGCAAAAGAGAGGAAGAGGATGTTCAGGAGCTTCTTGGTGCCCTGAGATGTGACACCAGCCTTTTCCATTGTGGGAAAACACTTTTAATTTTCTGAAAGTCCCAGGGTGAAAGGAGGCCAGACCCAAGGCACATCTCATTGGGGATATTACATTCCTCATCCTGGGCCTGCTGCAGTCTCTGGAAGCTAATTCCAGCTGTGTTTTTAAGCCTCTTGCAGTCTAGGCTGAGGGCCAGATGCTGCTTTCCAGAGTTTTCCAATAACCCCAATGTCTCATAAATTCACTCAGGTGCTTGTTCTGGCCACTCTGGAGAGCAGTGGTAGCTCTGGCTGGCCTCTCTTTAGACACTTGCATTTTAACTTCCAGGTTTGCAGAGGCAGTAATTAATTTGGTTCCATCCTGACTTTTCTCACAGCTCCTTAGTGATGTTTGCAGACCTCTGGCTTTACTCTGGCTCACCACAGTAGTGGTTTCTGCAAGGTTGTTGCTGAAGACTTGTGTTCCCACCAGGCTTGGGGTTGGAGCTGGGTTTGTAAGGGATGGCTGCAACTTCTGGCAGAACGAGAGGCCCTTCTTGCAGCACGTTGCAGGTACCTGGGTCCCAGGTTTGGCACCATCCCAGAGCTGATGTTGATGGACATAATAACACAGGAATGCTCTTTTTTCCCTTTCATAATTACAGTTTTAGTTGATTTCTTCCCACCCTCTGCCACTGGGAGAAAAGCAGTGTTCAGCTAGCCAAGGAATCTTACAGTCACAGCAGTTTCCTTCAATAAGCTGCTTTTATTAAAGAAAGGAACAATTAAGAAATAATAAAAACCTAATTAAAATTCTTAAAAGCTCCATGTTTTTTTACCCACGTCTCATGTTGACACCCTGAGAGGGGGAAAGATCCACAAATGTATCAGAGAGTTTGTGAAGTCTGAAGTCTGACAGCCTCCTGTGCAGGCACTGTCCTGAGCCTGCTGCTGTGCAGACTCTGGGTCACACTTGCCTTGGGAAACCATCCCAGGTGTCCCTTTTCTTTTAACCCCTCCTTCCCCCAGTGCCCCTAACATTTCTCACTCACCTCTGCATGCCACTGAGCTATTTTCTGGTGCTGTTGGTGTTTGGTTACTGATGCTTTTAGGGAGCAGCCTTGCAACACTTTCTTGCTTAAAAGGAGTCCAAAGGGTCAGACTACTTTTTGGAAGATGGGGATGAACATTTGGCAGTGCAGACAGCATCCTCCTCTGGGAATGGAGAAGGGGAATGGGAAAAATCCTGAAGGCGTGGACAGCATCCATATGTGCCAAAGCCTCTTTTTCAGAGCAGTTTTTTCTTATGGCTAAGTGCTAAATGTCACTTTTCTGCACACAGGGAATTGATTTCATCTCGCTCAAGCTGGGAGGTGAGAATCCCTATGGTTTACCCCTCCCCCAGACCTTGCTGCTAAGCCTAGGGGTGATGCAGTGAGTTGGGGTTGAAATCCTGCATTTTGCAGTATTTTGCCATTTCAGTGCAAATCTAGAGGCTCTTCTAATTTCTTCTGGGTTGGAGAGGAGGAGAAACCTTCTGCAGGGTTGTGTGGTCTCTTGAATAAGACCTTGTTACCTTGTCTGCACACAAGGGATTACACCAAAGGGACATGAGGTCTGGTCTATAGAAGTGTCTTCCAGCACTTGTCATTATTTATTATTCAGAGGGGTTTTAACTCCTGGTTTTGTTGACAGGTTGATAAGGAAATGTGGCCTTTTGGTCTTCCCAACTTGCTGTGAGCTGCAGAGGTGCTCACAACCTGGGGCCATGCAGTGCTGCTTTTACAGGGCACTTTCCTCCCCTTTTTTTTCACGGAAGAGAGTTGCAAAATGACCCCACGTAAGTCACAATGAGGGAATGAACAGCAGTGTCAAACCCATCCTGAGCAACTGAGAGCACTAGCATTGTGATAAATCCCATGGAAATCCCAAGGAGTCCAGTAACTTCAGCTAAGCCTGGTGAGATTGCAGGGAGAGATGGTATCTTTTATGAAGCCTCTCTCTCTGCAAAGCCCCTCCTCCTCTCAAGAACCAGAGCCACAACCACACTGCTCCTTCAATTGATTTAGATGGGCTGACTTGCCTTCTGAGAGACCACTAGAGATTTATCTGGGTAATAATAGAGCTTTTAAGAGAGTAGTCAGTGTCACAAATAAAAAGGAAGGTAATTAGTGGGTTAGCAGGGCAGTCTATAAATACCTGCTTAGCATCTTGGGGCCCCGGGTCCTCTTTTCTGGTGGCATTTTGGTTGCTGTAACAACCTGATGACCTGATTAGGACACCTGCAAGGCTTTGGAGCAGCTGAAAAGAGAACCAGATAGGAAAAGCAATATAATTGCATAAATGGCCTTGCCATTATTATGCAAAGCAAGAATTAAGTTAAATGGCATCCTTCCTCTGTGGAAGCAGAGGAAATAATTTCAGAGCTATTTGTATTTTAGCAATATCCATGTGCACAATCTGGGAGCCAGTGGGTCAGAACCATTCCCTGAACCCAGCTGTGGGCAGCAGCACGTGCTCAGCAGTGGCCCCAGCCTGTTTCTGCTCCCAGCTGGGTGGAGGGTGGTGGCTCATTCAGCAACATTGCTGAGAAGAAGCACAAGGGCTTAAATTGCAAAGTGTCTGTTTGCACAAACACTCTATAGGCTACCAGAGAAGGGCTTGCTCACATGTTGTTTGCCTTGGAGACCTGTTTTTTTATCTATCTCCTCAGGCAACGTGCCTTTGGAGAGGGGCAAAGAAAAGTTGGGGAAGTGCTCAAAATTGTTCTGACCTCCCTGATTTTGAGTCTGGACAGTGATTAAATAATATCATGGGTGGTTACCTGCTGGAGAGATGCCTGTGTCTGGAAAGAGCCCAACCTGTCTCAGATGCAGGGACCAGAGCTCTTCTTGCTGTGGCTGAGATGGACACTGGTGATGCTGAAGGTGACCCAACTATATGAATCATGACCTGGCCACTAGAAGAAAAAAGCTGTTAACTGTGGTGTATTTCGCCTAAAATTTCATCCATGGTATCCACTGAGGTAAAATGAAAAAAGCATTTTGGCTTTTCTTTTTTAGAAGTTAAGCACTTCTGCTCTTGAGGAGTTCCCTGTGCTCTAAATGCTGGGAGATCAGTCACAGGACTGGAAAATGCTGATTGTGGAGTCCAGAGCCAGCAGTTTTAGAGGAGAGACTGGTTTGGAAAAGAGCAGGCAGCAGCCTGGCTTGGTTAAGACAGTTTTCTTTAATTCCCATTTACTGGCCTTTTGTGTTTGCTTGTGGCATAAGCCACATAAAGGATCCTCCCTTCTCTGGTCCTAAGGCTCTGGGGAAACAGAAAATATTCTCAGTCCAAAACAGTCCTACATGGCAAGGGCAGGGCAGAAAGACCTGAAAAGATATGAAAATAAGGTCCAGTATCTAGAAGTTTGAGAATCTTGTTTTACATTTCCTGCCCTGCCATTTGTTAGAAGAGTTGCTGCTCCATTAGCTTAATAGCACAATAGAAAGTCTACATCACTTCTGGGTTGTTTTAACAGTGATTTGCAGCCCTTTTGTTTTCCTCCCAGAAACCCACCCGGAGGGTACCCCCACCCTGCAATCTGGGTTTAATTTGAATACATGTAAGCAATATTAGACAAAATGGAGAATTGCTGACAAGTGTCTGGGATGAGGAGAGACCACGAGACATTCGGGTAATGTCCCTGAGAGCCTTTTGGCATGGGAATGGCATTGACTCATTTCCAAATCTTCCCACCCAGGCTGTAGGAGGGGGACTCTTAGAGGTCTGATTGGCATCTCTCTCTTGGTTTTCTGCCTTCCCACAGGCTGCTAAATACAGAGGGAAGTATAACAGAGGACTTCAAAATAGTATTATCCATGGGATGTTTCCATTGCATATGGTCTTTCTTATATTTATAGCACCCAGAGGGTGTTCTGGGTGTTTCCCAGAAGAAAAATGGGGAAGTTCCTCTGGTTTTAGGATGTCTTTTGGAGACATCTTATTTCTACACCAGGAGGTAGGTTGGCTGATTGCCATATATGATGAGTTGACCCAAGGCAGCATGGAAGCCTTGGATTTGATGTTAGTTATGAACGATCTGAATTTGGGTTGAATGAGGAGCTTTTCCCCACCCATCCTAACTCTTGTCCCTGCTGACAGCTCCCAGTGGGGAGCTGCTGAGGTGAAGCCCCCACTCATCACCCTCCTCGTACCAATGTGGGTGCAGGACAAGGTGAGGGGAGTCCTAAATCAGTGTCCCAGCTCCTGGTGGATGAGCCTGGACCAGCTTGGTCCCTATCAACCAGTACATATTAAGCCAAAACAGTGCTCTCTGACCATGTCTCAGGCTCATCCAAGTACTTGATATCCTTAAAAATATCAGGTTTCCAGCCTACCAAGCAAGGAATTGCCTAGACAGCCATGGATATGTGTGTGTCTACATGGCTGCCTCCTCCAAAGGGCAAAGCAGCAGTCCTTCCAGGAATTGGCAGTGAATGAAGACCCACATGGCTCCAGGCTGCTTTTAATTATCCAGAGCCACACTTTCAAGAGGTTCTGCCAAATGCACTAAATAATTCTGGATTTCATGCCATGAAGCTAGTTGCTGCTGTACATCAACTTCAGGGTGAGCAGGCATCTGACCCTGGCCCCAGGACACCTTTTTGGTTCTCCATCTGGCTTCTTCCACTGCCACAGTGATGGGAAACTGCTGGTGGCCGCAGAGGGGGTTGGTGGTTGTGAGCTTGAGCTCTGCATGTGGAGAGACACAGAGATGGGGCTGAAAGGAGCCCATTGTTCCTCCTGCATTTCAGAGCCAAGGCTTCCTGGAGGGGTGCTGTACCCCTGGGGTTTCCAGCCCAAAGGTGAATGAAAGATCCATGGTTTTCCTGCTGACCCTTGACTCGGTGCTTGCTGAGCTGGACAAAGATTTTTTTTGCAAGCCCCCAACTGCTGACTTTTAGCCAAGGGCTGAAGCCATTTGTTTCCCAGGCAGGTTAGAAAGGTACAGCCTAAAGGCTGGGGCTAACTCCATGGTGTGCAGCACAGGTGGGATGTTGCTGCTGTTGTCCACAGGTAAGTAGAAGAGATGAGACTTCACTGGGCTGATCACATTCCCTCTGTGTTAGCCCAGAAGTGGCTGACGTGGAAGATACCTCCTTTTGGGAAGAACAATGGAAAGTTTGAAGCTGTCTCCATGAGCACCTGCATGTGAAGGTGGGTTTGGAACTGCAGCACTCTAATGAGAGGTGAACATCTTGTTCATACCCTCTGGAGATGACACCATCATGGGAAAAGCAGCAACAAGAAGACATGAGGAGGCTGATCAGCTTCTTGTCTTCTTCCCTGAGTCTGACTTGATGATTGCTCTGCTTTTCTGCTCTGCCCTCCTGTTCACAACCTTCTCAGTGTGGGAAGGTGAGGGAGGACATCCCACTGCACACAGACTGCAAAGGGTGAAAGCACTGGCTGGTGAGGGTGGCTGGTGGGACCTGGGCCAACTTGAACTGTTACCCCTCATCCTGTCACTCCAAGTTCTTGTAAAAAGCCCCTTCCCCAGCTTTCCTGTAGCCCCTTCAGGCACTGCAAGGTACTCTAAGGTCTACCTGGAGCCTCCTCTTCTCCAGGCTGAACAGCCCCAATTCTCTCAGCCTATCTTCATAGCAGAGATGCTCCAGCCCTCTCATGATCTTTATGGCCTCCTCTGGACTTGCTCCAAGACCTTCATGTCCTTCCTTTGTTGGGAGCTCCAAAACTGGACACTACTCAAGATGGGGTCTCTCAAGAGCAGAGTAATTAGTTTGTCACCTCCATTTGTCTTCACTGTAAACCTGCTTCAGAGCATATTCATACTTTTGGCTTGCTTTTTATCCTTCTGGACCCTTTTGACAGGGTCTGAGCAAAATTATGTTCTTCTGGATCTTTTTTTTTCTTTATTGTGGAAAAAAAAATCACTTAGTTGAACTATCATAACTGGATGGTTGTTGGAGAGAGGAAGTCAAAATGGAAGAACAACATTTATTGACACTTGCTAAGGATAAGAACAGGATTTGAGATATTGTAAGTCCTCATTTCCATTACATGGGTAAAAATGTCCTGTTTCAGAGCCTTTATGGTGTGAACATAGCAGCCACATTCACTCAAAATCCTCAATGTCATTGCAGAGCAGGAAAGTTCTTTTCCACCTGAAATGCATCATCATGGGCTGTGGAAGAGGAGGGATAATGAGGAAGGGGTTTAGTCACAGTGACCATGGCAGAGCATTGTCAGATGCCAGCCCATGCTTTAGAAGAGGTCTGAGGTGTCAGATGGGTGGGAGAGAGTTTATTCATTATTTATTTATTCATAAAAGCTGCCTTGAAGTGACAATCTCTGTGCATGGGGCTTATCTGTGGAAAGGAAACAGGCACCTTGTTCTGAGTCTGGAAATACCTCTCTTGAGGAGATACCTGTAAGTAGAGAGAAAAAAAATAACAGATGTAAATAAGAGAAAATAAAAAACAAAACATATGGAAACAGGAAAAGAAGAACTAATCTACTGGAAGTGTGTAACCAGCTGATGTGTGAAATCTCCTTCAGTCAGTTGGTCTCTTTGTCAGAAGAAGACATTCTCCTTTTCCTCCCTGTTTCTGGAGGAAGATCCATTGCATGGGTCATGACATGGCTCTGGAGGGAAACACTCTGTTCATGTCCACTCCTTATTCCTTAGGAGGGAGTGACTTACTCCCTCTGGAGAGGGTTTAGATCCCCCATGCAGCAACTGAGCAACTCCAGAAGGTACCAGATGGCATCCAAAGCCCACCTCCATTGGCTGGATTTTAAAAGACAACCTAGATAATTTTTCTAAAAATCACTTGCAAGTTCCCTGGGCCCTTCAGACAGCTACACCTCTGCTGGGCATGAACACCAGTGTTGGGAAAAGTCTGTGGACTGGAAATGAACAGTTTGAAGAAAACCCTAGGGAAGGATTGTTACCACCATCAGTGATTTGGCTTCTGCCTTTCTACATGTTTTAGGCTCAGGCACGTTTTGTCAGAGTTCAGTGAACATTTCATGATCTGTCCCTTGAGATCCTAATTGAGCCTGTGTTTTCTTAAGTCTCAATTTCAAAAGGCAGGGGGAAAAAATATGTTCCTTGGTTCTTTTCCCAAAGGTGCGGAACCATAGATTAAATGTAACCTGGAAATAATATTTTATGCTCAAATCTTTCCTGCTGCAATAAAAATGGATTAAAACCACATTCAGTGACAAAACCCTCCTATATTTAACCTGTGGCTAGAAGCAGCTGAAATACTGATGGAATTGTCCTGGCACTTCCAAGTCAGTGGCTCTCTGGAGCCTCTGGAACACGTCCCACTCCTTACAGGTGGTCCTTGCTCCAGAAACACGTTACAGATGTTGAGGATGTGAAGAAGCTGGCTCCTTCCACCACACCACAGGCCTGAGAAGGGATAAAACCAAAAAATACCAGAGCAGAGTCATCCCTGATGCACTCGCCTGCCTGGTCTGTGTCTGGATTTTAGGATCAACCTCTGGTTTGGTTCCTGTGCGTTGTCAGAAGTGCCTGAAACAGGAGAAGCCTCCTGTGGTCCCTGCTAATGCAGTGCTGTGTGTCATACTCTGGTAATTGCATTTGCTGTGGTATTTACAGCATTTCCTAAGTTTTGAAATTGAGACATCTCAGGCTTGCCCAGGGCTAATTAATTCTGTACCCTGCCCTGCTCCTAAGCCCACATGTGTCTTTAAACATTAACAACACATGGGCAGTGTCCAGGGTCTGTCTCAACCCCACCACAACTGAGTTGGGAATGCGGCTATTACAGGGTTAATATTTGCTCTCAGTATTTCTCAGGAGCAATTAATTGTCCCTTCCTCTAGACATCCTCAGGAATTATATATTTTTTTCTTTTTCTCTTTTCTTCTTTCCTCTTCTCTCTTTTCTCTTTTCCCTCTTCTCTCTTTTCTCTTCTCTCTTTTGTCTCTTTTCTCTTTTCCTCTTTTTCCACTTTTTTCCTCTTTTGTTCCTCTTTTTTTCCTCTTTCCTCTTTTTCCTCTTTTTCACCTTTCCCCCCTTTTTATCCTTCTTTTCTTTTCTTTTCTTTTCTTTTCTTTTCTTTTCTTTTCTTTTCTTTTCTTTTCTTTTCTTTTCTTTTCTTTTCTTTTCTTTTCTTTTCTTTTCTTTTCTTTTCTTTTCTTTTCTTTTCTTTTCTTTTCTTTATTTTTTTTTAATTTTATTTTCTTTTCCCCTTCCCCACCCCCTTGTTTTCCTCCTCTCTCCTTTCCCCCTCCTTTCCCTCTTCCTTTTATATTATTTTTGTATCTTGGAAAGATGCAGCAGTGCAGGCAGACAATGGACAAAGGGAGGGGAGGAAGGTTCTCAGTCTAGCTAAATGAGGATTCAGAGCAATTTTGGATTCCAAGAGCAGAAGAGAATTGGCTGCAGCCTTGTCTTGTGTTTCCAGGGAGAAGAGTTTCATCTCCACCTATCCTAGGAGGTCACCAGCACCAAGCAGAGGTTCAAATGTGATGTTCTCCTATTAAGTGTCTTAGAAATGTGCTTTCAGTTTATGTAACATGTTTTGTTTTGTTCTTTTCTCTTAATGGGAACTACTGAAAGAACAGTTTTATTTTTTTCCACCCTGGAGCCCAGGAAGTCCAGAAATGAGGCAGCCTGGTTGTCACTGGCAGTTCCATCTCTGGGTGGGAATCAGCAGGCAGACTGAGATAAAAACCTATATGAGATCAATCCAGGTGCTTGTTGCTGTTTGGGATGCCACTGGGTATCTGAGAGACAGGGCACAAGACCAGGAATTCACCAGGAATTCCAGTGTTTCGTCATTGAAACACCATCTTCTCCCATGGAAGCTGGAGTCCACGTGGGCATTTCAGGAGGCACCAGATGCCACAGGGAGGGCAGCTGCATCACACTTAATTTTATTTAATTATGAGAATTGCCTTTTAAGTATGAGAATTGCCAGCAGAAATCCTGCTTACAGAAATACTTGAGAAAACAGAGCTCCATGACACCAGTGTTGCATCCTCTGCTTTGCAGCACTGATGTTTTCTTCACCCATGAATTCATGCTGAAGTGGCAGGTTAATGAACATGCATCTTGTGGCACATAAAACATGATGGGTGGTCAGTCCAAATATTGAGAGTGGTTCTTCCCATCTGGAGAACCTTCTGCATTTGGGATTACTGACTTCTCCAGAGCAGCACAGTGATTTGGAAAACCATGGCTGGCACAGTATGTGAGTTGGAAGAGCTTCTGTGTTGCTCCTAGGGGTGAGGGGAGCCCTGCAAATAACTGGTTTCAGATTCTGACTTCTTGCCTTCTGAGTGAAAACAATATATTAACGTGGCAGAAACAGTTCATTTCTAGTCTGCCCTTGGCCCTGTATGGTCTTACTAGTATCTAAAAGGATCTGGCGTGGTCCTGGACCATTTATGCTACAATTCCCTGACCATGATTATGGCTCTGTCTCACTGTCTGATTTTCCTGGATATAGCACTTCTGGGCTTAGATTCAGTGGATTCTGCAAAAGTCCAGAACGTTGCAACAAGTACTACATCCTGCCTGTGGTCCTCTTTCTGTATCTGTTGCTCTCTGGAGCAGGTGGCTTGAATTTGGCTGGTGCTTGTGATGCATTTTGGAGTCTTCATCTTCTAGCTTATAAAGCCTTTTGGATAAGATTTGCTGAATGCATGTAAGACATTGAGTTTTATTTTGTGGATTTAAAGCCAATCTTCTAAATTGCATTCAAGCAATCTCTTGTGTTTTGAAATTCCAAAACCTCTGGCTCCCCTTTTTCCAATGCTTATGGTAAATTATAGACTGATTTAGAAAATGGTGCAAAATGTGTAAATGAAGCTAAAAGGATTTTTCAAAATTGTGTTAGAAAGAGAAGATAAAGAGAACACATGTTATCAATACTTGATCAAAAGGGAACAATATCTCATACCATAGAAAGCTGGACTCCAAAGCCTGCAGTAACAACTGGAATAGCTTTCTAATCCAGGCAGCATTGTTGGAATCACCATGTAAGACAAACTTTTTACATGGAGCTTTCTGAGTTATTTCAACATTGATTTTGGGACATTTTATCTTTGATCTTCTGGTATGTAGTCTGAATAGGACTCTGAAATTATTTCTTCCATGCATTTGAGGTATAACTATTCTATTTTGGGATTGGCTTCTTTGGTGGATTTTTTCAAGTAGTAGTTGAAAGGAGTTGTTAGAGAGCTTGTCTTTAGTATTGCTCCCAGAATGTGAGTAAAGACTGAATTTCATTGCATACAGGGCTCTAAAGCACAGTGCCAGTGGAGTATGAGTTCTTTTGGCAGTAGCTCCAGAGTTGGAAGCTCTGAATTGATGCAAAATAGTGTCTTCTGAGGAAGAGGTGGAGAATACAAGTCAGGGCTACAAAAGAAGAGCAAGATTTGTGCTGGTTTGATTTTAAAAGTTTGAACTGGAAATCAAATTATATCCAAGTGAAGCAATTCACTGGGTAGCCGAACCTACTGTGCTTTGTACTGTCTCCTTGGTGGAAGCAGTTCTAGGACCTTGTCCCATATCCACTGAAACTCAGGCTGATTTTAAAGGAGGAATCATGTTAAGAAATATAGTCCAAATTCTCCTCCACCTGAAACTGTGCCTGTAATTTGGGAACTGTGTAGTCTCTGCTGGTGATGGAGAAAGCTGGTGTGAGGCACTTTGTTACCTCTCCCCAGCACTGTACTGGCCTTCAGAAATTCCCAGGAGTTCAGGTAAATATTTTACCACTGTTAACCTGGGCAGAGTGACATGGAGAGCTGAAGTATCTTCCCCAAGAGATGCCAGAATAAAACCCGTGAGGTGTTTAATGTTTGAAAGTTCAACCACAGAGGTCTCACCCCACCTCTGCTCCTCGAGTTTCTCCTCTCTTGAGTCAGAAACAAAATCACCTGCTTGGGAAACATGCTCTTGTTTGACATGGAAACAGTGATACAGTTTAGTGATTAAAAAAAAAACAACACTGCAAATTGTGGCAATAAGAGAAATATTCTAAAAGGCAGTGTAGTTCGGAGCTGTAAGTGTTCCAGGGAGAGTTTTGATAACAATTCCTTCATGCCCACTGCTTCTTCATCTGCCTGTTTTCCAGGGAAAACCAAGTAGCACCTTCTGGAGATGAAAGTCTCCATTCAGGTCTCACTTATGGCTGTTCCAGTTTTTTGGGATGACATGTTCAGACATGATTGCAAGCAGTAAGCTGGCATACCATTAATAAATCAAAATGACTCATGTTTCCTGGTATCTCATACACAAATGTTTAGAGGTGGAAATACAACAGAGGATAACAGTAGGAAACTGATTTTCTTAAAATCATTCTCAAAAACTATCAAGGTGAAATGTGAGCAAATGTATCCAGTTAATATCCTTAAGGCAACCAAAGCCAGTTTCTGAGCAGTTAACGAGTTTGTTAAGAAGGCGGAGGGATAAGATTTGGTCCAGTTTTAACAAGGGGTTACTTCAGTGACCCGTAAGGAATTTTCACAGGTGTTGCTGGGTCATGCAAGTGATGCCCTCCACCACATCTTTGAGAAGGTGGGAGCTGCCTTCCAGTGCTTTTCCCAGCCCTGCCTTCTAAAAATGGCAGAAAACTGTTTCCCATTGATGGCAAAGAAGAAGGAAGCTAACCCATGGATCCAGAAAACGAGCATGATGTGAAAATCAGGTTGCCTACATCTGGCACCCCTGCCCTGTCAGTGGTGACCCAGGGGATGCAGGCATCTGGACCTCATGTCTGGTTATCAGGCAAAGTGGAGCTTAAGAGCTTGAACTGGTCCTTGCCACCAGTTTGGATGTGAAAGAGCTGAAATTAATCAATTGCACTACTTTTTTACACATACAGTAGAAGACTCCTAACATTCCCATATCAGTGGGCATCTAAAGCAGGTATCTAGGGAGGAGTGTGAGAGGGCAATGATACACGGTGTTTCCTGCTGATGCTCTTCCAGCCTCCAGTGTTTTCAGGTGAAGGACTCTCAGTGGTGAAGTTACTTACATACACCTAGTTTTTCTATATATCCAGTGACTTTCAGTGAATTTCTCTTCCATGAAGCTGTGCAGCCTTCTCTTGAGAATAACCACTTTTTGGTTGCCTTGAACCTGGCTGCTGCTATATCATCCTATACCCCCACCTCTTCTCTTGGAAGATGCTGTCAGTCTTTATTTGCTCACTCTGTGGCACTTGTGATTGTGCAGACCTCTATCTTCTAACCTCTCATAGCACAACACTGAAGGGTGCAGACCATGCTTGATGTCTGAGCCTCAAAGAAGGTTGTTTCTGTCCTATCCTGGATGGGAATCAGCTACCACAAATGCTCTGCAATGCAAGTCCATGAGAGAAGAAGGAGTAAAGACCCTTCCCTGACTGTCTGGGACCTCCCACTGCTGTTGCCACAGGGAAATTTCAAAGTTTTGCCTAGACTGCTGGAAGTGCCAACAGGGAAAGCAAATATTTGTGTGTAAGACTTAACCCCAAGAAGATTAAGTGCAGATGGATGTCAATGGTGCCAGCAACCTGCCAGAGAAAGTGAAACTCGAGAAGGACATAAAAACAGAACATGGTGCAGGGGGAAAAGAAAAAAGAAAGAAAGAATAAAATGCAAACCAGATTGGAAGCTAATCAGGGAGAAGGAAAATTTCAATAGGGCTCTTTCCTTTCCCAAAGATGAGCAGCAGGAAGACCAGCAAGAGGAGCACTGCAGCAGGGGCTCAGTGGTGTTAGCAGCTTGGGAGGTTCTCAGAGTGAGCACGAAGCAGGGAGGGGGTGGGAATATCAGCATGAGGGATGCAGCTTGGTGGGATGCTGCATGGATGATTGATGCCTTTGGAAACTGGGAAGGGGCCTGGAGGTGATGAATATCTTGCACGGCCTTTGGTTCCCACCTCTTCAGCTCTGGAAGTCAATTGCTAGCTGGGGAAGTGGTGATCTGTGGGAAGAGGTTTGGTTTTGTGAAGCTTGGCCCACATTCTGTGGGAGGAGAGACTTGCAGTTTGGAAAGCATCCATCTCAGGAAAATCATAAGTGGTAGGGCTGTCTAGACTAGTCAGGAAGGCGTGAACAAATAACCAGGGGAAAACAGAAGAAGAAGAAAAGAAAGCATGATTCCTCACCTAGAATTAAATTGAGGTTTCAGGAAAAAAATGAATCAAAGCTTCAAAGGATGCAAACAGAAGAGAGTCTTAACTGATTTTATTCTAATGCTGTGAACCAGAGTAGCAAGGAGGGGAAATCAGACATACCCGTCGTTGGGCTTACATGCCACTGCTGGAAGTGGGTGGGGAGATTTATGATAGGAATGTTACAATTAATTATTATAAATCTCTTCCTAACAACTGTGTGGGCAGCATGCAGGTGTGTGTGAGGACCTTGGCGGCCCG
Organism: Chaetura pelagica; assembly: GCF_000747805.2. Classification (NCBI taxonomy): domain Eukaryota; kingdom Metazoa; phylum Chordata; class Aves; order Apodiformes; family Apodidae; genus Chaetura; species Chaetura pelagica. Next base: position 3,619,871 of record NW_009953811.1, read on the forward strand.
ACAAAAATGTAATTATTGGTTATGGAGTCAGTGGTGGTGCAGAAGCAAATGCTCCTCTGCACTTCGTCCATCAGCAAAGTGCTAATTAGTGATTGCTAGAGGCCAGTGTGTTTCTCTGGAGAGGAAAGTATCACCTCCTGAAACACCTGGATGTGGCGTGGGTGGAAGCCTGGGGGGAAGCATGACTTACCTGGGAGACTGCAATTACAGTGAGGATTTCCTGGCTCGGAAATCAAACCAGAACTGTTCTGCCTTAAATCTCTTTTGTTGGTTTGTTTGGGTTTTTTTGACTTGCAGCTGGAAGTTGGGAACAATGCATGTCCATATAACCCAACTTAAATGTGGTGAATTTTTAGACTGAAGTGGGTCATAGAATCATAGAGTGTTTTGGGTTGGAAGGGACCTCTAAAGGTCATCAAGTCCAACCTTGCTAGAATATGCAGGGACATGTCACACTAGAACAGATTGTTCAGAGCCCCATCAAGCCTGATCTTGAATGTGTCCAGGGATGGGGCCCTCACCACCTCTCTAGGCAACCTGTTCCAGTGATCCACCACCCTCATATTGAAGAACTTTTTCTACAGTCCAACCTACATCTACCCTTCTCTATGTTGAAACCATTACCCCTTGTCCTATCATTACATGCCCTTGTGAAAGGTCTCCCCAGCCTTCTTATAGGTCCCTTTCAGGTATTGGAAGGTCACTATAAGATCCCCCTGGAGTCTTCTCTTCTTCAGGCTGAACAAGCCCAACTCCCTCAGCTTCTTCTCATAAGAGAGGTGCTCCAGCCCTCTGATCATTTTTGTTACCCTCCTGTGGACACGCTCCAACAGGTCCACATCCTGCTTGCTTTGGGGGCTCCAGACCTGGACGCAGCACTCCAGGTGAGGTCTCACCAGGGCAGAGCAGAGGGGCAGAATCCCCTCTCTCTTTCTGCTGGTCACACTTCTCTTGATGCAGCCCAGGATGTGGCTGGTCCTCTGGGCTGTAACTGCACATTGGTGGCTCATGTCCAGGTAGATGACATCCATAGGTCCTCCCTTGTCCACTGGTGCAGTCACTCCATAGTAGAAAGCCACTGCATTGGTCAGGCAGGGTTTGTCCCTGGCATGATGGACTGAAAAAGGGGCTGGATCTTTTTTTTCTAGGAAAAATATGCACCTGCTGAGGTCATTTGCTGGGAGTAGGGGTTGACTTTCAACACTTTTCTACAGGAAGTCAGATCTAATCTGGTTAAACAGAACTGATCTTTCTTGCCCTCATTGCCCTGTACTACACCTGAGGTTCTGTGTGTTATTTTCTAGTTTGGCTAACAGAAAGCTTAGATTTTTTGGGGCTATGGGCCACATAATGGATATCTCAATGTCCTTGCCCCAAAGCCTGTGGGCAATGGGAAACCTTGGACAGCCATGGTCACAAAGAAATCCCAACCACAGGGGTAAACAAGCAGCAGACCAGAAAGCAAGATCAGAAGCTGTCCAAGGCACCATTTTACCAAGCTTGACTATAGCTGAAGAGTCAGGGTGAGAAAAATCACTGCCATATGGAGGCTGTCTTCTAAAATCACTTCAGAACAGGAGTCTTTTAAAGTTCCCTATTAAATGCAATAAACCACAGTGTAGAGCAGCTTTAAGACCAGGAGGAACGCAAGGGCTGCCACAGCTCCCTCCCTGCGGTGACAGCCAAGTAGTGCTTGTCAGGCCTGGGTTCCTTTAAAAGTGTGCACTGGGCCCTTTCACACTCTTAGTGCTGTTTGATGAAGTATTAAGGAAATGGGAAAGTGTCCAGAAAACTGGCTCAACTCAGCTGACACCGTGAAGTTTGAAAAAGGAGCAGGAAGGAGTCTGAGGTCTGCAGCAGGCGGGTGACCTGCCACCGGCTGGGGACACGGCGATCGATGCATCCTACTGGTCCTGCTGTCACAGACCTGTGCTCAGAGGTGTCCAGCAGCTGTTGAAAGGGAGACTGGAATAACATCTGCTCACAGCTGCTATGGGGTTTTTTTGGGTCCTGATGGAAATAGGGAGAGTGATTTCTGAGGTAGCTTTCAGGAAGTTTTTGGCTCTGCTGACTACAAGGAGCGAAGGTGTCCCATGACACCACTTTGCCCTTGAAGACACGGAAAATCTGTAACAGTGAACTACTTGTGTTTTGTCCTCTTCCTCTAAACTTCTGCAAGCTTTGCAGATGCTGTGTGTGAATTATTTGTGTGCTGAAATGCCTGTAGAGGTTTAATGCACAACACACATGCAGGCTGCAGATTTATGAGTGCCCATCCACAGTTGCTACAGACATGCTTTGTCATGGCTAGTACTGTATCTCAACCAGGACTTTTAAAGCCCAGGTAACCCACATCTGCATCCACTGTCTCATCGTCCAAGATGCAAAACTCAGCTCAGAACTGATGAGGTATAACTGCATATTACCCCTTGTGATTTAACATGGAGGGAAGCTGTTACTAGAAGATACTTAATTCTCTTTTCAGGTAATGTAGAGTTTATCACAGGTACTCTCCCTTTCCCTCTTCCCTTGTTTGTGGTTTTGTGTAGACCTCATGAACTATGAGTCATACATACAAAAAAAAAGTAATAAATGAGCTTGAAATCCAAAACCAGTTTTTTAATAAAAATGGCTCTGTTAGTTTACAATATTGGTCTACTTTGTCCAGCAAGAGAGGCAGAACATTGTTTCATGAGCTCTTTTACCAGTCTGGAATAGACTTGGGTTTGGCGACCAGACACAGAGGCAAAAGGCTGTTTGCAAACCTAAGGAGAAACATGAACTTTGGCATTCAGCCCAGTAATTAAATCAACTGGCATTTATGTTGGATTATCCCTATAATTTCCTGGTTTCTTAATTATTGCTACATGCGCATCAGTTCTATTCTAATGGTCTGAAAAGGCCTTTGAATAATTGAGCTTTGAGATGCCTGGGAAATATTCCCTCAGCAATCAAAGGTATACACAAGGATGTGACATGCCTTTTCAGTAGTGTTACCCAAATTACAAGCTGGTTATTTAAGCAAATGTTAGACCCATTGCCTAGAGTCTATAGGAGGGCATCTCCTCTTACATGTCACTCCACATCTCCTCACACAAAGCAAAAGGTTGGAGTAAACTCCATTTCTTGGCATTTTTTAGTAGAAATGATCATCTGTGGCTTTGCTGAATTCAGTCCAGCTCTAGCTTCATGGTGTACTTGAAAATAATTTCTTGGTTGTGTCTGAGGGACTCCCTTCACAACTGAAGTATCAAACCAATTTTTAGCTGGCTTTAAGGTGTGGACGGTCATCAGAAGCTGGGAGGCAATATGGGGATCCTTATATCTACTCACTTCTTCCTGCTTCTAGACATCTGCCTTCCTTCACATGTAACTCTGAAACCGCTTTCCCTGTCTCCTTGCCTGCATTTCATGTGTGGTATTTTGGGGAGAGCTCATTACAGCCAAGCTCAAGTGTAGCCAGCACTTCATTACAAGTGCAAACATACCGTGAGTGTCTGTCTTGCATTAGGATAATTCCAGAAGGCATTAAAACACAGCCAAGGTGGCTTCACGGGCTCTGCATCCCAGCACTTGTTGGTTCAACTGTTCTTGAAAAATGTGGGAGTTTGGGGAGAGTGTGGATGTCAGCACCAGGAAGGATTTGCAGTGTGTCAAGCAAGGGGAAACAGGCGGGTTATTTTAGAGCCGAGCCAGCCCTTCTCTTTGCTCAAGCTTTGAAGGGAAACTTCATGGAGAGAAATGTAGTGAGCTCCAGTGGCAGATAGCTCTTTGGGGAGCTGCCAGCTGCTATTTGTGAGTTACAATTGAATTACACAACCCTGGCACTTCATTGCACATCCATCACCACCTCCTGTCCACAGCCGAACTGTGAGGGGCCCCGGCCAGCCCAGTGCCGAGACCTCGAGAGGCTGGAGCTGGCCCATCAGGAGTGATGGGAGCAAGTGTGAAACCAGTTGTCTTGCAGGCTCTGCAATGGTTGTGGGGGCTACTGGTTTCTGGAGTTTTCCCAAGCCATGGAGCTAGGGAAAACAGCTACAGGGACAACAGTAGGTTGTCCTAGGTTGGTCAAGAAGAAGTCATGTCAAAGCAGTGCAATCTCCTTCATGACTGGGAGAGAGCCTGAAGTGTAGGAGGCATAGTTTGGTTTAACAAATGTTGGTTTGGTTTACAGAGAGTTTTTGGTG
>NW_009953811.1:3624092-3634049 GCF_000747805.2 Chaetura pelagica
AACTCCTAGTGGGAACACAAGCGATCCAGAGTTGGTCCTTCATGCATCTGATCCTCTTCCCACTCTATTTGCTCCTCTGAAACACATCTAGAACTTCAGTGCACAAATATGTTTATATTGCTCCAACTGACTTGCTAATATGGACGTAGCCAACAGCCCCAGCCTTTCCCCAGTGAGTGTCTCCTGCCATCTCAGGTTTCAGGCACCCCAGTCTCACCATGGGTTTCTGGCACACATGGTTACTTGTGTCCACTGCCTCCTTTTCCCTTCAAGTTGGTCCCCAGGCAAATGCTCCAGCCACTTTACTGCCCCAGGCACGGGTCATCCCTGCTACAATGGTAGCATGACAACTGTGACAGAAGGGCTGGAGGATTACAACATTGCCCATGGGATGGATTTCTGTGTTCTTTTTGCTGGAAGACCATAACACCCTTCAGCTGCCCATCATCGAACTGAGCATCTTTAAGGTGTTACATCAAAGCATTTGCTCTTACGTTTCCAAAAAGCCTGATGTCTTAAGAAAAACTCAGCTTCATTTTGTCCATGGTCAAGTGCAACGTCCTCCTTTCTCTCAGTTGCATCCAAAGCATTAAAAAACACAGATTCATCAACATGTTCACCACTTCCTAGTAAGCTGGGGCTGAGTTTCTACTTTCTGACAGAGTCACCTGTGTTCCAGCCCTACTGCTCAGGAATGAGTGTCCTCATTCCCACTGAACACCTCCATGCTGTGGAGTCTCCTTTTATTTCCACAAATATCAGGAATTACTTCATAAAAATCACCAAAGGAGGAGAGTTGGAATTACCCTGAGATTTCATAACTTGGCTAGAAAAATCTGTCTGCAAGCTAAAATTTGACACATAAATCTCAGCCAGGAAATAATTTCGTTTCTTTCCTTCCATCACAACAGCAAACTCCCCCCCCCAAACACTTGCAAATTTCTCAATGGAAAAAGGTTATTTTAGGAAGGGATTAAATACAGAAATGTTAGTAAGTGGCAGGATCTGTAGGGTGGGGAGTACATGGAAGGAAAAACACTTGAAATGATGCAATGTTTTTTATTTTTTTGTGTGCTTCTTCACTTCAAGAGCCTGAAAAACATCCTGAGGGAGCAGTGCAGATCATCAGTGACAGTGGCTGCTGTGAGAAGTGTGGGTGCTGCACATCACTGCAGCCATGTACTTACTAATGGTGTTAAACAGACCAAGGCATAACTGAGAGATCTGTCTGGATGGGAATCAGATTAAACAAATACATTACCCAGTCTTTCTAGTTGAGTTTGTGTTGCAGTTCACATGTATGAACCCTAAACTACATCTGGCTGATGGAGAGAGGCCTCAGATACCTGCAGGAAAGGTTCTCTACCAATCCCCCCAGGGGCTGAGTGCCCTGTTCTTCCTCAGCTCCTCCACACTCGTTCCATTTCCATTAATTTCTGTCCTAGCTGAAGAATGAGAATAAATGTTGCCTTCCCTCCTTGTAAAAAACCCCTTCTGTATTCTTCTGCTGGCTTTTCTGCTGGTTTATTGACCCTCAGGTCCAGAGAGTAAGAGGTGTGACTATTGGCATGTTGTTGCTCACATCCTTTTTGTCTCTTTTAGTGAACAGTGTCTAAAGAACAGTTGGTTTTGTAATCCATGTCCCAGTGAGGGCAGCTGCTGGAAGTTGTCCCTTCAGCTGTGGTTGAAACCTTTGGTCTTTAGGCTATAGCACCCACCCAGATGCACCCTCGACTGAGTATGTCTGGAGTAGATCAGAAGTATGAATCTGTCCATGCCCTCTCCAAGGACAGCTGTCATCTTGATGACAGAAAATGACAAGGATGTGTTTAACCAGCTAGTAAATGGGCCAGGTTTTAGCTGGTGAGACACTCTTCAGCTCCCTCAAGATGTTTTTTGCCATTGGTGAAATGACAATCAGTCCTCTTCAGCCTATCAGGCACCTGTGCAGTGCCACACCACTTTCATTAAGCTGAGCAGGTCTGTTCTTTCCCTGCAGGCAAACAGGCCTTGCAAATAAGCATTAAAAATATAGAAAATACATAAATTATTTGATGCCACAGAGATCCCTCTTTTCTCAGTACTAGAAACTTTTGAGACTGAAGCCTGGAGTACATCACCTACATGCTCTTGTCTTCAGAATCTGAGGGGGTAAGAGTTCAGGATTGCAGCTCATTTGATCATATTGCTCTTATCTTCAAAGAAAACTTAAACTCTTGGCAAATCATTTAGACACGTGTAGAGATTTGCAGAAGTGTCCAGTGATTTTGAGTGGGATCTGTGATCCTCCCAGCTTTGAAAATTCCTCCTGTCTGTCACGAGTGTGAGGCAGCACACGTGCACTTCCCATGATGTTGCTCTGCTGTTTAAACTAAGAAGTCCCATAGCCAGGATTTTCTCCTTGGATACTGTGGATTTAAATGCCTTGATCTGTGACACTCAGAAATGCAGCTTTTATATTACAAACTTATATTGACTAAACTCCCAAGCATTGAAAACTCAACCAGTCACGGATCCAATGCCTGGCAATTTATGCAGGATCCTTACTGGAAAATGGGTTTCCAGATTGCCAGAGGCAAGGCTGAAGTGGCAGGCAATGCTTAGCAGTACCGTTCAAGGAAAAATGTGGCTTCTGGGCTCATACTCTGAATTTTCCCAGAAAGGCACAAAGACCATTTTGCCTGCAAGTGAAGGATCTCATCATGAATCCCAGCTCCTCTTTTGCTCCTGTCCCCACATGATCTGGGCTTTGAATATAGACCCTTCTATTTTGGAATATAAAGGCTCAGAAAACTGTAAATCACAGAAGTCCTGTAATCCTCATTTTTGGAGACAAGGAATTGAAGTGCAGAGAAACTGGTTCTCACTGGGTCTGCTTTTCCCATAACTGACTGTTGCCCTCTCTGTGGTGGAGACATCTAGTTCCTTTCCTCTGATTAGGGCTTTCATTTTATCTGCCCTCTTTGATTAGGTGTGAAATGCACATGTTGCTTAATGAGAACAAGCTGTTCAGATAGAGCAGCTCAAAATAATTGTGATTTTGCCCTTCCAGAATTACCATTGCCAGAAGACAAGGAAAGTGTCCTAGTTAACAGGCTAGACTGGAGCCCAGATCCTGGCTTCCTCACAGTGGATTTTGAGGGTTTTTTGCCTTTTTAAAAAAAATTATTTTATTTTATTTTTAATTGCCATGATATGAGGTAATTCTTGTGGTGTTGTATGGATGGTGACTGGTGTGGATACTGTGGTTGCTGCTGCAAGATGGGTGGGGGGCAATGCAGACCATCTGCTCCTAGGGACTGTTCACATCCTGGCTCTTACTGTTGCTGAAGTGATGCAATGCAAAGCTGGTGAAAGAACAGATAAAACTTGTGTGTCAGATGAATGTGAGAAGAGCAAAATGAACATTCACAGAAAACTTTTGGACTATTGGAGGAAATTACTTTCATTGTCAGATTTTAAGCCCCCGTATGCTCACACATACACAACCAGTAACACAGACTTGCAGGGATACACTTGCTACCTGCCCCTGAGTATTTGGCAAGGAACAACAGTAGATTAAGTGCAGGTTAAGTGCACAGAGCAGCAGGAGTTTGCAAGAATTTACAGACCGTGGAGCATTTATTCACAAGAGCCACAAAACAAAGCAGGGCTTGATTGAACTGTAACTCAAAGGTATCTCTGTGTGTTTGTGTGTGGTGGTGTGACACTTGCTGTGCAATTATCTCACTTCAACACAATTATTAACTTAGGATTAAACAGTTGAGAGTCACCATCATAACATTAACCAGCAGTGGAGAGCATGCTCTATAATTTAGATGCTTGCAGAGAGGAGTTCACTGCAGGGCATCTCTCAGCCTTGTGGACATTTTGTCCGGTGTTGCTGTGGCTGAAATCTTCCTTCTTCTGAAATCAGACTGGAAAGAGGGTTCCAGACTTCTGTGTACGGGGAGACCTGACTCACTCTTACCTTGAAACCCTCTTTCCATGGACATCGTAATGAGTCTGGTGTGAAAAGCTTTTCTTTGTAAAAAGCAGTAAGTTGCTCAGCACATGATGGAATTTTCTGATGCTCGTGTGTCTACACGAAGCACAGCAGAACAGCAGGGAGAGACTTTGACCATCAAATGTGATGCTGGATTTCAGATATGACCCTGTATTTCCCTAACTCAAAGTTGTTGAACCTGAGTCAAACGGTGACAAGTCTCTACTCAGAATTGAAATTCTGGCTCAGGAACAGGACCCTATCTGAGGGATTGAACTAGAGTGAAAAAGCAGCTTTTGACTCCTGTGGCAACAGCCATTAATGGCCCAAATGCTTAGGACCATGCAAGTGCAGGAGGGTGGTCCCCCTAAATGCTATGTCTCTGCACCTTGAAGACTGGATATTTGCCAAACTCTGCCATGCTCAGAGTAGCCTCTTGCCCGTTTATCACATCCAGGGTGGTCTGGAGCCCTTTCAGGATTTACAGCCTATGCAGAGGCCAGAGTTGTGGACAGGCTGTTCTGAGCTGCCTGGTAGGATGGGAATATCTGTGAGTAGCAGGGAGCTCCCGTCAGCCAGATGTTAGTGCTTGGAGCTTTTTATTCAGAGCTGCTGATTAGTCTCACAGGCATTTTGCCTCCTCTGTTCCTTTCTTGATGTGCTGACTTTAGCCAGAGAGCGCCTGCAGGCTGCAGATGTTTGTTTTTCCAGCCCTTTGTCTTCGCTTCTTCAACCTCAGCAGAGCTTTTCCACTTGACAGCCGTGGCAACCTGTGGCACTTCCATGCTTGGGTGAGGGCTGACCCTTTTCCTCTGCCTGTTTGTCACCACTGGCTCCATCGCCTGTCCCGAGGCTGCTGGCGTGGGGCACAGCAAACAGCCTCTTGCTGAGGTCTCTTGGCTCCGGGCTTGCAGAGCAGCTCGGGAGCAGACACAGATGTCCTTCCTCAAGGCCCTGTGGCTTCCTCCAGCCTGATGTTAATGCCACTGCCATCATTTCCCTCAAGGTTTCACAGATTCCTTATTGCTTGCAGGGAAAGGCTTCAGGAGAGCTTCTCACCCTGCTCCTGCCCTGGCAGGGCATCTCCAGCTGTGTGTATAAGCACAGGGGGTGTCAGGGTTGTTTGCATACTACTCAGCTCAGTTTTAGTGCCTGCTTCCCTGCTCTACATTAGTTTCTTTGAGTCATCCTCCAGAGGAATTTCAGTCTCTCCATTGCCTGTAGAAAGAGCCCAGAAAACCAGTGTTTGCTACCCAGCATTTAGGTTGGATACATTAGGCAGGATGGTGCAAAGACTAGCCCAAGGGATGCACCAAGAACAGATAAACACAGGTCTGAATATGCCCTTTTCACTTCTTCTGCTTTCCTGCACCCAAGAGGACTTGACAAATGAGGCAAAACAGCTCCAGCAATTCCTACTGATGCTCAGGAGTGATGGAGACACCTCTGCTTCCCAAGAGCACCTGCTTTTGCTCTGTGAAATCCAGCAGCTGCACGGCAGCAGAGCAGGCTCAGGGCTTCCAGCCCAGCCTGCAGCCAGGGACATCCTTTCTGTTCAGAAAGGCTGCTGAGCTGCAGTAACTTGGGTGAAGCATGAAGCCAAGAGGTCCAAACTGGAGGGATTTATAGAGCAACATGAGTTTTATAAATGTTGCATAAACTTTAAACATTTGCCTGTCTCAGCACAGGTTCTCCTCCTGTGCATAAAACATCCCTGAGGTAGGACAGATTTGCTGGGGAGGAGACAGGACTCCATGTACAGTAGATGTCCCAATTTCTGTGCTTTTCTGAGAGGGAGCATTTAATGCATTGGGTTCACACTGCAGCCATTTGCAAATATCCATCCACAGCCTGCTGAGATTTGCTTTTCTTCTTTCCCTGTTTCAACTTAGAGGTGATAGATAGGCAAAGATGTTTTAATATTGTATATAAAGTATATTTTATTGTGTATGTACTGATCCCAGCCCTTCCGTGTTATTTTCAGCCAGGGAGGATGCAGGCACTGAGCATTTGCCCTCTGAACCTGCCAGGGGTTACATGGAGGTCCTGCTCCACCCACAGGAAATTTTAAATTCATTAAGCCCTTAATCAACATTGTTTCACTGTTTCCATATTTTTCTCATGCAAATTAATATTGGTAACTATAAATCATAGAATACTTTGGGTTGGAAGGGACCTTTAAGATCATCCAGTTCCAACCCCCCTGCATAGGCAGGGACACCTCCCACTAGACCAGATTGTTCCAAGCCCCATCCAACCTGGCCTTGGACATTTCCATGGAGGGGCATCCACAGCTTCCCTGGGCAACCTGTTGCAGTGTCTCACCACCCTCACATAATTTATTCCTAGTATCTAACCTAAATCTCTCCCCTGCCAGATTAAAACCATTACCCCTTGTCGCCTCAGTAAATGCCCTTGTAAAAAGTGCTTCCCTCCCCAGCTTTCCTGTAGCTCCTTCAGGCACTGGAAGGCCACTATAAGATCTCCCTGGAGCCTTCTTTTCTCCAGCCTGAACAACCACAACTGTCAGCCTGTCTTCATAAGATGCTCCAGTCCTTGGATCATCTTGGTGGCCCTTCTCTGGACTTTCTCCATGAGCTCCATGTCCTTCTTACATTTGAGCCTCCAGAACTGGTCGCAGTATTTCAGATGGGGTCTGACAAGAGTGGAGCAGAGGGGCAGAATCACCTCCTTTGACCTGCTGGCCACACTTCTTTTGATGCAGCCCAGGACACAGTTGGCTTTCAAATACATTTCCTCACAGCTGATGCTGGTTCTTGGCTTCAGCTGCATCTGGTGATGCAGTAGTTGAATATCTTGTGCAGCCTTCACTGCTACCCTGCTCTAGGGTGGATGCTGCCTATTGAACACAACCATTACACCAACTGAAGTTTCTAGAAACTGAAGTTTTGCAACACAAGGTAGAGCTCAGCCCATTCAAAAGTCAACACCAACCTTTCAATAAATGGGACCAGAGCAGATGATGCTGTGATGATCTGAGCAGCAGTTTCTCATTTCCCTGTGTTCCCATCAGTGAGAGGGAAGGACACAATACACTTGATTTCTGGGTCTTGCTGGTTTTATCCCTTCCTTGGTGTTTAATTAATTTGCTGTGTGTGTGTGTGTGTGTGTGGAGAATGGTGGCCTAATCCTATTGAAATACAAGCCAAGTAAAACAAGTTTAGATGGAGACATGGTCACATCTCCAACTGTAAGTTGGAGAACAATATACTTGAGGTAAAGTATATTGGCAAAGTAGTTTCAGGCACATCAGTACTAATTAGTTTTATTGTGATAATAATTAATGCTCAGTGGGAAAGAACTGAGTTGGAAATTAAAGTGGATAGCAAGTTTTTGGGTGGTAGCTTTGGAAATGGAAAATTTCTGTGCCAGTTACAGGGGGGAAAAAAAAGCACCTCTTACACAGCCTTTTGAAGCCCAGCTGAAACTGCAACCCTGGCTCTGAGACAGGAAAAAAAAAAAGCAAAAAAAAAAAAAGCAATAAATAAATAGAGTAACTCAGGAACAGTCACTTTCAGCATTCAGGCAAAGCAAAATGCAGAAATGAAGCAGCCTGTTTTGTAAGGTAGACGTGAAACCATGTTCTCAGCACCTAAATTGCTTCTAGCAACAGGGAAAAGATTTTAACCTTTTTTCCTCAATCAAAACACTTTTCTTTAAGCCCAGCACAGCTGAGCTGGGTAGTGCACTTCAGCATTCAGTGTCGTTTACCTAGAAGGAAGCAGCTTCCTTGCCTGCACCGTGTACCCTGCAGGAACAGGGCAGAGGTGTGTCAGGAAGACCTACCAACAGGCATGGTACCTAGAAGGAACCAGAGCAGCAGCAGCAGGAGGAGGAGGAGCAGGAGGAGGAGGAAGAGGGGGAGGAGGAGGGGGAGAGCTGCTCCTGCTAAACCACTTAGACGTGAGACTTCAGGGCTGCTCCCCTCCCTGATCCATCACCGCATTCCTGTGGCATCTTGAGCCAATCTCTTGGAGGAGCAAGGCGCCTCTGAGGGGCAGAGAGAAGCAGCTCTTGGTGTGCCTGCCCCGCTGCCTGCGTGGTCAGCGAGGAGAGGAAAAGGACCTGGAGATGCCCCAGGGTGAGGTCCTGTCCTCTTGATTTATTTTTCTTCTCCTGGAGACCTTCTGTCTCCCACTGCCTGGGCAGGGAATTTAGGGATTTACTGTCAGGACTGATTTACCTGCTCCCTTGGCACAAGTGAGGTGCCTGTGGTTGGCAGCCTGGCTCATACTCTACATCTTTTTTTTTTCCCCCCTTTCCTGTCTTCTTCATCACTGTGCTTTCTGTTCTCATTGAACCACCGCCTTTTTTTCCTTTGCAAGCAGAGGGATAAGGTGTTGATCCCTTCCTGGGTACTGGCAGTGACCAATCCGAGTACCATGGAAACACATTCCCACCTCCATCTCCAGACTTGGCAGAGGGGATGGGTTGCAACTGTCACTTGTATCTTTGATCCTCCCCCTCAGCAGCATTTCAGGTTTCATGTCAAAATGTCTGGGGAAAGCAATGCCCCAGGGTATGCTCTACACATGGTTTTGGGGCCAGGGACCTCTCTCCAGGCACCTCCAGGGTTGACAGTCTTTTCACCAGCCCTCAAGTGCCTCCTAATCCTCCTGTGTTCTCTAAAACCACCCATAACCTGGAAGCAGGGGTGCAAGGGCTGTGAGGTGGATTCCTGTAATACCCACTGCAGGTGAGAGCCACCAGCAGTCCAGACACCTTGCCAGAAAGGGAAGTCTGGTTTTTCAAAGCACTTCATCACAGGGAAGTGTTCTTTTAAAACAATCTGCTGTTTGGCTCAAGATCATTATTTTTAAAAACGGTCAGAAGAAAAGTAATAGGTTGTTTTTCCTTGTGAAAAACACTCTTCCCTGAGAGGAAACCATCCCCTGTGCTGAGTTGGTGTCTTGGTGGAGCTGCTGGAACTCGGGCCTTACGTCATAGCTTGGAAACACTGCTCACATTTTCCAAGTGCATGGGCCCTTCTCAGCTGCTCAGAGGGACATCAGGGCCAAATACTACCCAAGACACCTGCCAAGATGCTACCCAAGAGCTGTCAGGCAAGCCTTCCAACGGTCCTTTGGGTGGTTTTCCACCAAGCAGCAGTTTGATGCTGATCAGAAGAAACAAAACTGTTTTTAAAGACTCCTGATTGCCCATGAACATGGATTTGGGTCTGTTTCCTGGGCAAGATTGTCCAAACTCCAAAAAAACTACCCATTGCAAAACTGCCCTTGCAGCCTGCCCCAGCTAGTCAGTTGCACCAACTGCCATTTTGTGGGAGTTGGGTGGGATCTACCTCAGTCTGAGTTAGTTATCTAGGCAGTGGAGAGGTGTCCTCAAAGGTGGTCCACCTGAGACAAGTGTCTAAGACAGGCAAGAAGTCTCCCCTTGGACATGACTGTTCCTCTCCTATGATGGCCAGGAAAGGTGAGAGGACTTGCCTTGACTGGCTGTGTCTGAGGAGTTTAAGGTGAACATCTGCTTTTAGTGAGCAGTGGAATGGGGAAGAAAAACACCATATCCAGCACTGAGGCAGCTCATGGTGGGTGTAGCCTGTCAGAGGCTCCTGTGAGCTTCATACCCCACTGAAGTCCCCAGCTCTAATATTTCAAATGAGCTGGAGACACGTGCCACAAGCCTTACGCCTCCCATGGCAAATGCTGACTCCAAATTCAGTATGATAAGTAGAGATAAGAACAGCTGCCATAATTTCTTTCTCCATCCAGGTCTTATGTGTCTTGGTGATTCGTATGAAGCCCTAGGGGGAAATCCCAGCTCCTCCCCCTTAATGCCAGTGAGGCTGGATCTGCCCTGGAGATCCCAGTTGGGCACTTCTGCAAGGTCCTGCAGCAGTCTTGCAGCCAGCAGAGGTGGTTTAACCCAGCACTGCCATGCCCCAGCAGAACGGTTTAACAGTGCTGACAAGGGCTTTTCCACACTTCAGC
>NW_009953811.1:3634272-3640547 GCF_000747805.2 Chaetura pelagica
AGCAGGAGTGTTAGTCTTGGCTGAGAAGTCCCAGTAACTGGAGGTTAAGTCACTCCATCCCAAACCTCATACTCTGCTGCCAGACCCTCCTGCTCCCCTTTGCTGCTTCCCTTTGTCCGTCTTCCCATCCAGCATCCTGGCTCCCCTGCAGCCTGCCCAAAGGGACTGAGCAACAGCAGAAAGGGATGCTCAGAGTCTGAAAGGTGCCCATGGCAAGGCAGGGCTTGAAGGGGATCTCCCTGGCCAGGAGAGCTGAGAATTGCCTGTCTGAGCTAAATCATGTCTTTATCAGCTTCCCCATGACACAGAACCCTTCCTCTTGCTAAGAGCACTGAAGGGGTTGGAGAAATGCTTCCTGGTGGAGATGAAGAACAACAAAGAGCTGTGTTTGGCTCCTGATCCTCTTGAGAGAGAGGATATGAACTACTGCTGTGCTGAGACAAATAGAGCTGGAGGAACACTCACACTTTGTGCTGCGTAAGGCTTCAGCTGAAGATGTTTTATACAACTTGAGCAGTGGCAAAGCACAGAGCAGCAAGGCAATGGGCAGAAAATGGACGTTTTTTACCTTTTCTGCAGAGAGGATTTATAGCAGGGAAGGGCAAGAGGAGAGGGATGCAGGGATGTAGTGAACTCCCTGGGGTGCATTGCAGAGCAGGAGCTTTGCTTCCCAACCCACAGTGCTCGGGATGCATTTCCAGAGAGAGACATTCTCACTTCTTCCACTGGACACTCCCAGAGGTTATGGTGAAGTGCTGCTCTGTCTGGGATGCTGAGGGAGTAGCCCATCTAGGCACTGCTCCAGTTAGCACTGAGGGTCAGGAGGAAGATTTGAGGACCAAAGAAACTAAAGTGACTCATGCCCAGCTCTTCTAAAAACACATCAGGTCCATGCAGAGGTCAGGTCTTACTGTCACATATTTAAAGACATTCCTACAATCATCTTACCTGATGACACCCTGTATCAAAATGTCCAAATATACTGCCTGATGTGAAAGATATTTTTAGGAGACCTGAGATGAAAGACTTTTAGGTAGTGGGGCTCTCCCTAGGGAACAAGCATGAGGAACTAGTTACAACTCAACTTCTCTCCCTTTGGTAAATGAAGGGCAAGACTTGGGTGCCATTGCTGCATTTTCTTAGTGAATTGAGCTCTGTAATGCTAACTTCAGCCATTTATGGACAATTTGTTGTGGATGAACTTTAACATAGCACATTTATCCATGTGTCCTAGCCCCTGTCTCATTCTAGTGAAGCTTACAGAAGGCAGATGTGTGTGCCTGTCAATCAGACAAATGTATATATACTTCAATTCAGGGTGTTTGGTAAAGGGCTCGCATGCTTGTAATGTGAACCTCAGAAAATCAGTTTGATTTGTCACAGTGCTGATTTATTTGACAAATGGGCAGACTTTGTAAATCACCTAGATGTAGTGAAACTTAAAGCTGGGTGTATCAGTGACAGGATGTTTCAGACAGATACTGAAATATACTTAATTTGTAGTTTCACAGCTGTAGGGTGTCTGGGATCAATCCTAAGGAGCTCTGTGGTTCTTGTTGTGCTGCCTTTCTTGTTACATCTCCTAGTGCTGCTCTGCACTCAGGTTTTACCTCCACTGAGGATGCCTTGCTAACAAAGCTGTGGAACAAGAAGACATGCAGATAGAGATCTCTAGAATAAACAGCTCTTCTGAACTGTGGGTCACTAGGCAATGTAACTTTTGAAGTAAGCCTAGAAAACTAACACATACATTTTTATGAGGAACCTTTTCCTGGTCCTTCTGCCCATTTCCCAGGTCTGTGGGCACATGCATCGTGCTAAGTGCAGCACTTCAGAGCAGTCACCTGTCTACTGCTGATACCTTGTGGGAATAGGAGCTGTCAACTATCCACCCTTTCCCATCTTTTTCTTCAGTGGTGCCAAGTGGAACTGGGTCCTCAGTGACTTGCCTGGCTGGCTGGAGATTTCATTAGCCATTAAATATTGCACAAACCCCCTACCCTACCTTCTCTAGTGTACCTAACATGGCAAGCTGTGGTGGAGAATGGGAGCACAGGCCATTCCCAAAACCAAAATTCAGTTCTCTGTAGCTTTTAGAAATTACTTTGGTCTAAGGTATGATCTTGATGGTTATCAAGTGCAAAGTGTGTGCATTTATGGATGCATGAGACCAGACAAAATGGGGTGTGAAATTCTTAGCTGCAGATACACTCCATAGGATCCACTGCACAATACAGGGATATATCATCTGGTCATAAACAAGAAGTTTCAATTAGCAACATGAACTGAGGGCTGGTTATCTTCTCATCCATTTGTCCCGCAGCTGGGTTAGTTATCCAGGCAGTGATGAGCTCTTAGCTCTCACTCTTACACAATTCCCAGCACCAGTTTAAAAATAACTTGGTTGCGCCCACGTGAACCGCAGGCCTTGCAGTAACAGCAAGGGTGGGACAGCACTCACATTTAAACTTCATCCTCACTGCAGAGCTCTGGGAAAAATGCTCTTTGTAACCAGATGGTGAGAATGCGAGGGCAGCCCATGCAGAAGGAGCAAAGAGTTTATTCTTTGGCTAGTAGTCCAGCAATTGTTGGCAGGTATCAAATTATCAAGCTGGGCTCTTCTCTTGCCTGCCCTGTTGGAAAGCAAAGCTCTGCATGTCTGAGAGTACATCAGTATTTCATAACTGTGCTGTTCCAGTGATCTCCCTGGAAATATCCAGGTAATTTAAGCACTAAGCCTTGGGTTTCCAGCTGGAGAGTGAAGACCTGGAAGAGGAACAGCATAAGCAAACGAGCTGGCCAACTTTTTGATGGGTTTGGGAAGTTCCTGAGTGGCTCTGTAGAGCTCCACTACGTCTGCTGATAGAGGACCAGCCTCAAAAGGTTTGAGAGTGCCTCTGGGTGAAGGTGCCATCCCTGATGGCTGCCATCAGACATTGCCATTTCCCCACCAGCCAGCCCAAGCAGATGAGACACGATTGGGTTCACACAGCCTCACACTTCAGCTGCATGAGTTGGTTCCTCTGCGCTGGGCTCTGTCATAGGCCAGACCTACCACTGCATCAATGGATAATGCAAGAAATCCCTCATCAAGTAGGCTTTCCACCTCCTGTCTTCCCAACAAACATCTTTTCCTAACTCAGTGCTCTCCTTTGTAGGGTTTTAAATTCAAGAAGTATTCTGCTTGAAGTTTTGCAAGGGTTTGGCAAACACAAAAGCCAGGATGTGCTGGCTGTTTTCAAATTGCCCTTGGAATGAGCTGTGATCAAAACCAAATTCCCTCCTCTTCAGTGCAGTTTCCGGCCCTCCACGTGTGAGCTCCCACTCTTCCCAAGTATGCGTTTATAAAAGACCCCTAATGAGAGGATGATTAGGGTGAACATTTGCCCTTCAGCAAAGCCCTGCAGTGCTTTTGCACAAGAAACAAGAGCTGGTGGGGACTGGAAGCAGTTGCTGTGTTTGTGTTGACTGGCCATGGTTTTCAGCTGCTGGGGGTTTCCAAAGCAAATGAAACGTTAATCATCAAAGCAGCTTCCCCCCCCCCCACTTCCAGTTGTTGAAAATACTACAAAGTAAGATGGAAAGAAACATGTAATCCTTCATCATCACAGTGAGGATTTACTTGTTTATTTAGATTCCCTGTCTGTTCCAAATGTTCTGCCAGAGAAAGTCCATCCAGGCTCCAGGAGTGCTTGACACACATAAAAAAAGAAAAAATCTTGATCTACATAGGAGATAAATCCAGAGCAGACACTGACTTTCCTCAAAGTGCAGCAATCAGCTGGAAGTCCTACTTGCACTATAAAATATCTCTGGATGCTTTTTGTAGGAAAAAAAGGAAGGAGGTGCATCACCCTGGACAGAAATAGATTTAGATGGTGGCTTCTCTAGGTCAGAAATGTTATGGTGGGGTTGTCCTTGAGCCCCATGCACCTCATCTGTTTCTGTTTGGAAAATGTTGCCCAGGTAGAAAAAATGGAACTTAGTGCCTTTGCAGTCAGTGAAAAGAAAGAGTTGTGTTTAGAGGCTGATTCCTCCCACCTCCCTAGGAGCTGGAGATCACTGTCTTGAACAGTGTCTCCCCCTGAAGACATTACAGGAGAAACCAAAAGAGAGGAGCCCAGGCCTGATTCTCATGTTTAGCAGCTTAAGAGAAGGCAGCTGAATCCTGTCCCAGTGGACAATGTGTGTCAGGAGCACAGCTCCTTTGCTTTGACACTTACACATCAGCCTTTGTAGCTGGTGTTTCTCGTCGCATTCCTGTCGCTGCACCTGCAAGCAGGGGGTAAGTCAGAACCAGGAGAACTGTAAGAATGGCAATCACATATAGCAGAGAGGAGATAGACCTCTGGGTTATCCTAGGATGAAGTAATAGAGGAAGACCACTCATCCAACAGATGTTTTACATTTGAGCCATCATCCAGCCCAGTGGGTTTGAATTGCCCTCTTGGCCTCTGATGCCTTGGGTGAAGCACTTTTGAAGCTGCCTCCTTTTTTTGTTGTTTGTTTGTTTGGCTGGTTTTGTTGTTGTTGGGATTTTTGTGTGTGTGTTCGTTTTGTTTTGTTTCTCTCTAACGGCAACAGGTGTGAGTGGACTCAATGATCTTAAAGGTCTTTTCCAACCGGAACAGTTCTGTGGTTCTGTGAGTGGACATCAACAGCTGGATGTCTGTACTGGGGACAATATTGCAACAAGCTGGCAGTGGGTAGAATGGGAGGGGCAGTTTTCAGACACTGACCCCAAAAATAAGTAACTTCTGTCAAAATTATGGGATCTTGGATGCTCCTAGAAGCTTCTGGGATTTCCCCCATTAGGGTTTCATCTGAAAGAAGCCCATATAATGAGATATTTAAGACAAGGCTTCTTGAAAACACAAAACAACCAAGTCTGTATTTTGCAGGTGCTGTTTTTGTATGTTGACATAAAGAGCAGACAAGCTCACTTCAAAATCTGGAGTTTCTGAAGGGCTGCTAAGCTGAATCAAATTTTTTCCAACAGTGACAGCCCTTGGCCTGAACTTCAGCTTCATACCAGAAACCATAAAATCATAGAATAGTTTGGGTTGGAAAGGACTTTAAAGATCATCTAGTTCCAACCCCCTGCATGGGTGGGGACACCTCCCACAAGACCAGGTTGCTCAAAGCCCCATCCAACCTGGCCTTGAAGACTTCCAGGGATGGGGTAGCCACAACTTTCCTGGGCAACCTGTTCCAGTGTTTCACCACCTTCACAGTAAGGAGTTTCTTCCACCTTCTTCCCCTCTTCCACCTTAAAACCATTACCCTTCATCCTATCACTACACACCCTGGTAAAAAGCCCCTCCCCAGTTTTCCTGTAGCCCCTTCAAGTACTGGAAGGTGCTACAAGGTCTCCCTTGAGCCTTCTCTTCTCTAGGCTGAACAGCCCCAACTCTCCCAACCTGTCTTCATAGGAGAGGAACTCTGATAATCTTGGTGGCCCTTCTCTGGACTTTCTCCAAGAGCTCTATGTCCTTCCTGTGTTGAAGGCTCCAGAGCTGGACACAGTACTCCCAGGTGGGGTCAATAGGAAATGGGGCAGCCTTTCTCCATAAGCTCAGCGTAGCCTCAGTGGGCTGGACACGTCTGTCAAAATGGCTCATAATAGTAATTGTGAATCACTAGGGTCATTATGACCTACAGTTTTGGGTCTTACCTGAACACAGGAGTGAGAGAGAGGATTTTAGTAGAAAAGGTTTTTTAAAAAATTAGAATTTCAAAAGAAAAAAGGATCTTCTTTTGAAGAGCTCTGAGGTGTTTGAAGGAACACCTGAATTACCCTTTGCTTTAGTAAGTTTTCTTTCGTGTCAAGCTAACCTGTTGCTATTCTGTTTCTGCTTTCCCCTCAGCTGATGTGTTCCTCAGTGCAGAAAGCCCTGTTTGAGGAGGAGGACAGGGTGAAGAAGCTGCAGCAGAAGGTGGCGACGCTGGAGAAGCGCAACAAGCAGCTGCGAGATCGGGTGAAGAAAGTCAAGAGGTCTCTCCGGCAGGCCAGGAAAAACACCAGGCACATGGAGCAGATGAACCGAAAGCTCAGTGAGAAACTTTCCTCTGCAGGTGGTCAAATCCCCTACATTAACTCTCTGAAGCAGGAGAACTCCCATGCTACCTACCTTAAAGTATAATGCCAGGGCAAGTGCTCAGGCCAATGATAACGGCAATTTTTGCCTGTGTTAGATCAGGATCTGGCCCTCACACCTTGTCTACACTTTGCTTCAAACCTTGCATGGAAAATGGATCTGGACTTGCTTTAGCCA
>NW_009953811.1:3640597-3654570 GCF_000747805.2 Chaetura pelagica
AAGCCACGTCCTCCCTGTCCTTGGTGGACATGGGGCCAGACTGTAAATCCGTGGGCCCTCACACTCCTCCACCTCCATCACCAGTTTTAGGTTGTCTTAGATGGACGTGCCAGTTCAGCCCCATGGGCCATTGCAGGCACCTGGCACAGGAGCCCTTCTTGACAACTTGCATCCTTCACTTGAAGGATATTGGGTGATGGATGCTGTGGGAAGGAGGCAGCCAGGAATGCTCCATCATCACCGCCAGTGAACAAGTCAACACCCAGTGTCTGAGCAAAGGGTATGTCCAGGACACATAGTAAGTTTAGGTCTCTCTTCAGAATGAAGTATGAAAGTGCCTAGATTGTCTTAACTGTTTCTAAATATCCCAAAATATTCTAAATAAAAGATCTAATATTTTTTAGTTTACCTCAAAGGTCACAGTAACTCCCTCAGGTGCCTTCATCATTGCCCAGCCAACAGGGTTGGAAACCATGGCATTTTGGGACTCTGTCTAGGACCAAATCCAGCTCCTGCAGTCAGGAGTGGATTTAGCCTGACTATCAGTGGGTGCTGGATCAGGCCTGGCAGACAATTTCAGGTCCTGTTTTCAAGCAGGTTTAATTTACAGTGTGGACAAGGCTTCAAGTTTTATAATCACTGTTTGAGGTATAATGGAGGTTGCTGGGCAGCCTCACTTAGTTACACTTAGATACTGTAGAGACCACATCAATTATCAACAGGGCATTAAAAATTAAGGTAGTTTATATATGTATATATTTTAAAATCCTATAGAAAATATTTTTATTACACATTTGATATAGTCTAATTTCTTAAAATATGAAGAAAATCCCATTTCTTGGTTATCTCATGGAAGAAAAAATCCCATCATGTCCTTTATTAGACATTTACACACTGACTTCAGCTCAAGCAGCACAGGTTGAGGCATCAGTATCCAAAGCTGATGTTAAAGTTCCAGAGCACATCTTGAGTCTTCCCACTCAACCAACCTTCCTCCATAACTAGGCACCATGAGGGAGAAAAGGTAGAAGAAGAGGTTTTGTATTCTTCTTGCCTTCTCAGAATAGTTTTCTTACTCCAAGCATGACACCCAGGTGCAGATACTCTTCTGCTTTGCAACAGGGACAGCCGCCCTTGCCCAGCCCTGGGCAATGCTGACAATGTGCCAGGGTTCAACTTCAGTTGTACAAGGTGGACAGAGACAGATGATCTTTAACACGGAGGTGAGGGCCTCAGAAATAAGTGTGCAAACCACCACTCTGCTCCTAACTCCACACTTCACCAGATCACTGCATGATCCCCACATTGTGGCTCAAGAACAGAGTCCACCCGGGCTGCAGCCCTGCAGGTCCTGTCTATGTCACCTTTCAACTATGAGCTGCAGTCCAAACTGAACTCTGAAGTTCATCCTTGTGTTGCCTCCGAGGATGCTGCCCAGTTTAATCTCTCCCAGTCCCGCGCCTTTTGGAAAACAGAGCTGCTTTTTCTCCCCCTCCCCACTCTTGAATATCGACATTTCTGAAGATTTTGATGGCATCACAAGCTACACCCGTTTCAAAAGGTTTTGCCTTCCAAAGCAGCACAAATGGAGTTGTTTTGTGCTGTAGTCAGCAGTGCTATTTCCTGAGAATTACTACAGACCTAAGGCTTCCCTAGAAGCCATCAAGAAATTTTTATTCCAAAACTTAAATCCATTGGAAAGCAACAATTTTTTTTTTATGCTGTTGTTGTTTCTGGTTTCTAAACTGCTGTTTAAATAAATGAACTGTTTGTCCTGGTATAGATATTAAAAGCTTGTGTTCTAATTTTTTGTTATTAAAAATATTCCCTCTGTTATTCATTCATGTTTTATAAATGTTTGTGTAAAACTGAGAAAGTACAGTTAATACAGCTACAACTTTGCTATTCTTACAAATTTTCCAACAATAATGTTGAAAAACTTTCTCTTTTTGGCTGTTATTGTTGTCTCTTAATGAAAAGATTGGAAATTTCTTCCTATTTTCCCCTCTCTTTGGTTTAAAAAAACTCTAAAGCTTTTTGTTCTTCTTGTCAGCTTTATGAGAGATTTGTTAGTTTGCAAAAAAGAGAAGGAAACAAACCCCCCAAAATGCAAAATCCAAACACAACTCAAAATGTCCCCTCTGGTTGCAAAATCAAAAGAGGTCATTTTCTTGGAGTTTTTCCTTTCATTCCTGCCTGGTTTTTAATTATTTCCAGAGATAAAGTCAGATCAGATCACAAGTTAACCCTCCCAACAAGTCACAGGGGATGTCAAGCCCAAATAAAAATGTTATTAAAGTGTCACCATTGATTTTTTGTCTCTGCTGGTGATAGTACCCAGAGAGCAACCAGGGATGTTGTACAGGCAGCAAACACAAGTGTGAAGAGGAATTTGAGTAGTGTCTGTTCAGGTTGGTGCACATGATGTGAGGCCTGACACAGCCACTAATTTTTAAACCCACTCTGGAGCTATTTCAGGGACTGGCTAATCTGGAAACCCACAAACAAGGGCAAAATTTCATGCCATTTTCCAAACGAAGGTGGAAGGCATGATTGATGATGGCCATTTTGAAGAGCTGTGTGGGAGTAACTGGGGTGCAGAAGTGCAGAGGAGGTTGGCAGAGCTAGATGGGCTCCAAGGGGTGGTACAGAAACTCAAAAAACATCCTGGGGAAAAAAAAAAAAAAGGAGGAGGGGAAAGGGGAGGGTAGAGAGGAGAATGAAAGAGGGAAACAGGAGAAAGGAAACCTTGGGATTTTCCTCTTACCACCACCACCACATCTCTTTGTGTCACTGGTTAAACTTGTGCAAGGTTTGTGTATCTTACCAGAGCTGAAGTGGCTGCTCCAGATGCTGCTCTGTGTTCAGAAATCATCTTCTTCTCCTAGACTTGACAATAGGAAGATTTCTGGGTTTCTGGGGTTTTGTTTGTTTGGTTTATTTGTGAGGACATCTTTGTACAGCAAAATGCACTAAATAAGCAGTATTGTTTCCTCTTAAATCCCAAACATTGTTCTGATTTGACAACCCTACATGGGTAGCTTGGGGAGAACCACGTAGCAAAAGAGGATTTATGGAGAGCAGACAATGTTAGCAGCTTGCTTTGCCTCTTAACACCAGAACCATTGAGAAGAGAAGGACTTCCAAATGTTTGGGCAATAATTCAGGGAAACAGCCATGTTATTCTGCTTGGGTTTTAGGAGAAGGTGTTTTTGGAGGAGTAGAAGAGCACATCAGTGTTTCAGAGCTGTACCAGTAAAGCCCGTTTGGAATATGCAAAACTTCTGACCAAGCTGGGTAATCTCTCATTAATGAGGCAAAGGAGACCAAATTCATTTCTAAAAGTAGGAGGAAAAACATAAAAGGAAAACTGTAGAGAGCAGATAAAATTGACAAGGTATGTCATTCTTTCTTACAGTAAATCTAAGTAATTGCAAGGAAATTTCATTTTCCTTCCCATTTAACCCCAATTATTTTCATTTAATCACAGAAACATTGCTATTTCCCTCCAAACCAGACTGCTTTGTGTGTGAAGCATCATTTCCAACATGCTCTTGGGTTTAGGCATGTTCCTAATCCCCTAAAACTAACACAGTGAGCAGGACAGCACATCCCAGCGTACGTGGAACTGCTCTGGGAGGGCTCCTTGGCTCCAGTCACCTTGGTTGTGTGTAGAACCAAGTCAAGTCATCCCAACAGGTATTTCCCAGGTGGCATCAGAGCTAATCCCTGGGGACGCAGGCACAGCACAGGTGTAGTGGGGCAGCAGCAATGTTGTCTTTCCAAGCAATCATCTTTTGGTGGGTCAAGATTTGGTGACTTGATTGGTTTTCCATTAGATGGGCTTGGTGGCATCACACCACTCCTGAGGGGCTTGATGGTTTCTTGGTAATTGCTTGTAAATTTTGTGCAGTGCCATCTCCCTCTGTTCTCGTTTGCATCATGAATATTTGGGTTTTTTTTCTTTTTACTGAAGTTTTCCACAGACAAGGAGCCATTTCTCAGAACAAGGTGGTGGTGGGAAATGACTACTTTGCAACATTAAATTATAATCAGTAAAGTGACATTTTCTTTGGCAAACTCGCACTCTGGAGTCATGACAAAATTTGGCAGAAGTCCCTTCACATTCCTATATCCCCCTGCCCCAGAAAAATCAGCAGGGAGCCTTTGAAGTGTTTTATTTCTTCAATGCATACACTGTCAGCAAAGCCTTCAAAGTCCTTCATGGCTAAAACTGCAGCAAATGGCCTTAATGAACCTTCCTGAGCTTGTCTTGGGTCTCCATCCTGACCAGTCAGTCAATCTGCCAAAGATGGAAACACAGCCAGCCTGTGCTGAAATGAAAGAATATTTTTTATTGTATCTCCAGCTCCAGAACACCTCTGCAGGGCCCTGGGGCTGTGGGGAGGTCACAGCCTGTGCATGCAGGGAGATGCCATAAGGGTGAGGGTGCTCCAGGAGAGACACTGGAGCTGGAACACCCTCAGGGCCAGAAATGGCCTTGCAGAGGTGGCCAACAGGACCTGGATGAGACTCGGAAAATGGAGAACCATTTGCTGTGCACTGTCCATCAAGGGTCTGCATAAGAGACCCCAAAAGCAGCCCCAGGTGAGGACTTGGTTGTGTCAGTGACATTTCAGAAGGGTGAGAAGAGGAACTGGTTTGCTTAAAAACAGACCCATGGAGGACTGATGGGTGGGGAGAGCCTGGGGAAGGTTCAGGGAACTGAGATGCTGCAGGCAGCACAATGCAGAGACTGAGCCAAAACCAGAGCCTTCAAGCCACTCCCTCCAAGCTCATTGAGACCTCTCAGTTCTCTGGACAAGTGTCCAAATGCCAGGCATGTCTCCGATTTCAAAGCTTAACTTTACCCAGAAAAATCAGTAGATTTACTGAAAATAGACCCAAGATGTTGTGTTAGAAGCACAAGTCTCTAACCACGAGCTGGGCAGAGCTTTGGGCTCAGCTGGTGCTGCATCCACAAGCCAGTCCACAAATACTACCAGAAAACCACATATTAGTTCAGCATGTGGATTTGTAGTTTCCAACCTGCTTGACTCATCTGGCCAGCAAGGAAGGCAGTTGGATCCATCAGGTTGGACTGCACCCATCCATGTCGATCTGTCCCTTGAATCCCCCAAACTGGTACCAGGGTCCTGGGGTGGTTTTTGTCTTGCCACATTTTGTTGGGAAATAAAATGAGCTCCAGTTCTGCTTGTAATTACCTAGATCTAAGACTAGAAGGGAACTGAGTGGAAAGTATCCTACAAACACAAATCTTTCTGAATGTCATGCAGGTGGGTGCTGATGTGAAGGTCAGATCTGCCAGCATCCTGTGCTCCCAATACACAGCAGAGCAATTCATCCAGAAGCTGGTCACCTCACTGAACACAATGAAGTCAAAAGCATCCCCACCACACACGCTAGGGTAGACAAGCCCTGCAAGCAGGAGAAGGAAAGTGGCCAGGATCAGTGTTGGGAGAAGACAGGTTTGCATCAGAGGACCTCCTTCCTCTTTTCCACCAAAGAAGGTCTCTGAGGGTTTTGCACCCAGCAGTGGCATAGCAGCAGCTTGCAGATCCAGTCCCTTCTCAGCTGCTGCCATGTCCCTCTGTGGTGTCCTGCCACCACCCTTCCCCTGGGTGGGACCTGCTCTGCCAAGAGCAGCCCACCTTGCACACTCCCTCTTGTGAAGGTAGGGATGCATCATGGGGTGCAGGCACCATCTCCCCTCACATTGCTCTTCAAAAGCTGGGCTGACTTCAAGAGGATCCTGTCAGTGTGTTGCTTGGTGCCCTCTCTTGCCAGGCCATGCTCTGCAGCATCAGACAGGGACAGTGTCACCAATTAGAGAGATTTAAATAATCTCATTTCAGTTGTGAAGCCACAGAAGGGAGGCATTATTGGTGTGTCCTTCTCTTCTTGGTTGGTAAGACAGATTGTTAATCAGAAATTATATGGGGCATTTTGTACTGGAGTGTGTTTGACCCCATTTTCACCAACCTTGGCCCTGACTGTGTGCCTGGCATCTCAGGAGATCTGGAGTTGGCTGGAGCAGTCCAGAGGAGGCCACAAAGATGGTCAAAAGGCTGGAACACCTCTCCTACAGAGACAGGCTGAGACAGTTGGGGTTGTTCAGCCTGGAGAAGAGAAGGCTCCAGGGAGACCTTTTTGCAAGCTTTCAATATATAAAGGGGGCTTGCAAGAAGGATGGGACAGACTTTTTAGTAGGGCGTGTTGCAAGAGGACAAAGGGTAAGGGCTTTAAACTAAGAGACAGCTTAGAGTTAAGGAAGACATTTTTTACAATGAGATTGGTGAAGCACTGGACCAGGTTTCCCAGAGAGGTGGTAGATGCCCCATTCCTGGAAACAGAATCACAGAATCACAGAATATTAGGGGTTGGAAGGGACCTTTGAAGATCATTGAGTTCAACCTCCCTGCCAGAGCAGGACCAAAAAACCCACCACCCAACCAACCAAAAAAAAACCCAACCAACCACACAACTAGGGCAGATCACTCAAAAAGGCATCCAGACAGGTCTTGAAACTCTCCAGAGAAGGAGAGTCCACAACCTCTCTAGGGATCCTGTCCCAGTGCTCTGCAACCCTCACAGTAAAGAAGTTCTTCCTCATGTTGAGGTGGAATTTCCTATGCTCAGGTTTTAATTCATTGCCCCTCATCCTATCACAGGGCACAAGTGAAAAGAGGTTGTCCCTGCCTTTTTGATGCCCAGCCCTCATGTATTTATAGATATTAATTAGATGCCCCCTCAGTCTTCTCCTCTCTAGCCTGAAAAGCCCCAGGTCTCTCAGCCCTTCCCCATAAGGCAGGTGTCCCAGTCCCTTCATCATCCTCATTGCCCTCAAACATTCAAGGTCAGGTTGGATGGGGCTTTGTCCCTCAAACATTCAAGGTCAGGTTGGATGGAGCTTTGAGCAAACTGGTCTGGTTGGAGATGTCCCTGATCATTGCAGAGGGGTTGGACTAGATGATCTCTAAAGGTCCCTTCCAACCCAAACCATCCTATGATTCTATGATTCTGAATGATCACTCTATGGTAGGATCCACCCAGGCAAACTTGCTGCTGTCCTGGAGGCATTGCCTTTGGGTGGCAACTTGGCAACATGGTGAAGAGCAGACGTGAGTTCAACCCATGGCTGTCAGCATCCAGAGCACACAAAGTGGCCTGGCTTCTTTCCTCTTTCTAGTTGTTCTTGCAGACTCTTGGGATCTTTTCTGCAAGGAAGGCAATCAAAAGGAAACCCAAAACCACATGGTTTTGGAGGGCCACTAGCTGCCAAAGTACAGCCCATAGATCACAGTCTGGGAACAACTCCAACAAAATACTTCACCTTCCCAGTGGCTCAGTCAAGTCCTTAAAAATGCCTAAAATGCTTGAAGCAAGACTTTGCATGATCCCCTTCACTCAAAGTCAAGCAGAGGCACCAAGACACAGAGAAGAGGATTCATACAGCAGTTCAATGGCACATCTGCATAAAAAAATCCAGGGATCCTTGACTATAGGTCCCTACTCCAGTTTCCAAAATGACCAGCTACCCAAATGGGGCAGGGAGAGGAGATGTCAAGACATCAGTGAGGGTTGTAGTTCCTGGCAGAGGATGAATCAGAATCGTCTGCATCAGGTGCCAAAATTTGGATCTTTTATTCACACAGAAACACATCTCACTGAACAAAAGGGGTGAGACCAATGCACTCTTGGCTGGAGCAAAGCCCAGGGAGGTCTCTTCCTTAGATCAAGAAGATCAAGAAGGCTGCTTTCAACAGCCTCTGACTACTGAAAGTCTTTACACAGTCTCCACATGGAACCCTGGGTCTTCCCAGGGGCCTCCATGACTTGGCACGTTCGACACACGAGGGTGCCTGACAGGACTGGGGAATTCTTCATGATAGGAGCCTTGGGGATGTAATTCCTGCCTTTGCTGGGGCCACACACAGAGGATGATGAACACGTGGCCAGGTAAACCACCACCTGCAGCATCTCCCCCAGCAGCTCTCCCAGTGCTCCCCATACAAGCAGGGCTGGATGCCCATTGCTTTTTCTCAGTCTTTCTTTGCAGAGCGACATCCTCTGTGCAGAGCAGAGACCATTTCTGACATTTCTTTTTTTCCTGTTCTATTCTGTTTACTCTAGCAGATAGACCACAATCCAAACCATAATTTTTACAGGTCTCAGTCAAATCCTCTTTCTAAAGTCTAGATGTACCTGCCCTGTCATCTGCTCTGTTCCCCCCACCCCTGCCTAGATCATTCAGGCTCCAAAGGCAAAGTTTGCTCTTGCCAGGGCTTTGCTCAGCTGAGTCAGTGCTGGAGCCCCAAGGCTAAGGATGTTCTTCTCTGAATGCAGCCTCCTTGGCAGCCCTGGGCCTGCAGCTGGAACTAGGTCTTTATACTGCTGGTTTCTCAGTAAAGCAAATCTTCTCCATGGGTATGAGACCTTGGGCAGAAAAATGGCATCAGAGGCATTTCATTGGCTTCCTGAGGAGCAGAGAGGGAGCCTGTGGGTTGTCTCATAAACTTGAAAAATCAGAGGGCAGCAGTAGCCTGATTAAAAAAGAATTTCAGGTCATTTGTAGAGTCAAAGTATCATAGAATGGTTTGGGTTGGAAGGAACAATGATCATCAAGTTTCAACCTGCCCTGCCATGGGCAGGAACATCTCCCACTGGACCAGGTCACTCCAAGCCCCATCCAGCCTGGTCTTGAACACTTCCAGGGATGCGGCACCCACAGCTTCTCTGGGCAACCTGGGCCAGTGTCTCACCACGCTCACAGGAAATAATTTCTTCCTAACATCTGATATAAATCTCCCCTCTTTCAGTCTAAAGCCATTCACCCCTGTCCTCTCACTCCCTGCCCTTGTCCAAAGTCCCTCCCCAGCTTTCCTCTAGCCCCTTCAGGTACTGGAAGGTGCTCTGAGTTCTCCCTGTAGCCTTGTCTTCTCCAGGCTGAACAGCCCCAACTCTCAGCATGCCTTCTTAGGAGAGCTGCTCCAACCCTTTGATCATCTTGGTGGCCCTTCTCTGGACTCCCACAGGTCCATAAGCTGATGACTAAGCTGGACACAGTACTCCAGGTGGAGTCTCAGGAGAGGAGAGTAGAGGGAGAGAATGCCCTTCCTCAACCTGCTGGCCATGCCTCTCTTAACCTTCACAGCCTAATCTCTTCATCTCTTTCCCAGCCTCTCCCAGGGTAAGCAAAGGTCTGATGCACAGAGATGCTCCCACAGGATCATTGGTGGCTTGGAAAGAGGACAGAGGGACCAGCCAACAGGAGAGGAGGAAAGCTCAGAGCAGCAGGTTGTCCCAACCACATATTTATGTCTCAGATGACATTTCTGTTCCACTTCTCTTGCCCAGAGAAAAACAAGGAGCCTCCAAAAGGGAGTTATTTGGTCTGCCATGCCAGTAAAACCCAGGCAGCCAATGGAGAGGCTGACAAGTCTGGTCCCTGCTCACTGCTCGAGGACAAACCCATGATCACCCCATGAAGGGGTTGCTCCCTTGAGCTGTTCCCATGCATTATGATGGGAAAGGGGCAACTGTTTTGGTTGCTTATTTTTAATATTACTTTTATGATTAGTTCTGAAATACCCTCCTAGCTGGACACTTGGCCTCAAGAGATAAGGAAGAGGAAATGTCACAGACTGCTGTCAATACATGTTTTTTTTCCATTTTTTGATGCCAGGAAAAGCAGTTCTTGCTGAGGGAAAACAGATCATGAGTTATGATTTCTTCACATTATTTGTTTCTGAGCTGCTAGAAATGGCACGATGCACCAACAGGGACAGTGTGTTAGCTGGAAGCTGGCAGCAAAGAAAATCTTTTCTCTAAGAAAACATCCTAAAACCTGATCCCTTGTGCACGTGTGTGGGTGATTCAAGCTCATTTCTGTTCTTCTTCACATACACAAAACAAGGGCTTCGTTTTACTCCCCAAAAACACAAGGTGAAGGACTAATTCTGGCCTCAGGCAACAGATATGGTAGTTGGGGCTGGAATCAGCACTGCTTGCCAGGAGAGCAGGACAGCTGTGATTTTACAACATTTCCAGTAGCTGTATTTACACTGTTCAGGTCGAAAGTTTCCATCCTGGTCTTAGTCTCTGCCTCAGTGCATGGAAAAAATAGTTTCCAATCTGACAAGCACTGCTGGGGCTGTCAGCAACAGAAAAGCATT
The DNA here is from genome assembly GCF_000747805.2 of Chaetura pelagica. Classification (NCBI taxonomy): domain Eukaryota; kingdom Metazoa; phylum Chordata; class Aves; order Apodiformes; family Apodidae; genus Chaetura; species Chaetura pelagica. The sequence goes on from NW_009953811.1 coordinate 3,650,794, forward strand.
TTATTTTTCTCTAAAGATTTTTGCTGTTGTGTTGTTTTTTTTTTACCACCACCACCAGAGCAAAGAGCTGGAGTCTGATGGGGACATTTTAATATCAATTCTATTGTTTTTGTGGTAAATCCACCCCAATTCAGGCAGGTTGTAATGAATGGTTATGGGCTCTTCAGCTGCAGACCCTCAGTTTCCCTCTTAACCAGGTTCACTGTCCCAGTCTTCTGGACCACACCAGCACTGGCCCCCAACATTGCACCACAGCTGGGCAATATAGCAAAATACAATGTAAAATAAAACTAATGTCAACTAGTATGGAAAACAGATGTTGTCCAACAGACTTGTATATGATAATAGATACAGTATTGAAGAGGTAGACATAGATTTCTATATTTTTGGCTCAGCATTGCCCATTACTTTGATTAAGAAAACAGGATGGCATAACTTTAATCTGGTACATGTCAAGCAGATTAAACATAGAACAAGTGACAGTCTTCTGAATAAATGTATGAACAGAAAATTAAATCGGTCTGTTGTTACTGTGGACTGCACAGAGATGAGCTGCTAAATCTTTATTATTTGTGGTAATTATCAATATTCAAGAACTAAATGCAATCTAATAGCTGATAAATTTGTTGCTAATATCCAAGTCAGGAAATCAGGAGGAAGGTTGGACAATATGATGGTCCCAGTGGTGCCACTTGCTAAAAGTCTCTGCCAGAAAGCACTGTCTGCAGTTGCATCCCCATGTCACCAGGGAATCCCATCCTGTGGCAACACACTTGGTACCTCAACATACAGGAGAGAAAAAAGCACCACTGACCTGGAACTGCCCCAAGCCAGAGAGTCTGGTGAAAAAATCAAACAGTTTTGGCTTCATTTCCACTGAGATCTAGGGGAACAAGTCTGTTGTCCATCCATGAGAGACTGTGACACTAGGAAAGCTCAGCTGACCTAAAATAGCTGAAGGAGGCATGGCAGTAATTTTTGGTCAGAGTCCTGTTGTTCGAGATCACAGAAACATGGAATTGTCAGAGTTGGAAGGGACCTCTAGAGTTCATGTGGTCCAACTCCCCTGTTAAAGGAGGATCACCCAGAGCACATGACTCAGGACTGCATCAAGGTGGGTTTTGAGTATCTCCAGAGAAGGGGCAGCTTGTCCCAGTGCTCTGTCTCTCTCACACTAAAGAAGTTTTCCCTCATATTTAAATGGAACTTCCTGTGTTCCAGCTTGTCCTGTCACAGGGAGCTACTGAAAAGAGTCTGGCTCCATCCTGCTTGCACCCACCCTTTAGATACTTACAGACATTAATAAGGTCTCCCCTCAGCTTTCTCTTCTCCAGGCTCAAGTGTCCCAACTCTCAGCCTTTCCTCATAAGAGAGATGCCCCAATCCCTCAGTCATCTCTGTTGCTCTCCTGAGAGTCCATGCCCCTCCCACAATCAGTTACCAGTCACACCAAAGAGGAGGCATCACACACCCAGTGTGTGTGTCACAGCCATGCTGTGCTTAGCCTTAAATGGCCCATCACAGAAGAGGGTTGTGAGCTGGGCAGTGCCTAAGATAGAACAGGTTAATTCTCCCCTCCAGCAGGGAGGGAGCTGCTGGCTGGGGTGGCAGGAGGACACTTAAAGGTGATGTCAATGAGATGGACAAATTGGTAAGAGCAGTTTAGGGGAATCATGTTTAAATTCCCCATGGGAGTGGAGGACCTTTAAAGGTCATTTCCAACCAACACAATTCTGTGATTCTAGGACAGATGTCTCCACTAAAGCACTTGGATGAGATTTGTCAGGGCAAGTTCCTGAGCATCAGTCAGGTATCAGGAGCAGCCTGAGCTTTACATACAGAATGACATACATCCCTCCCAGCATCTCACCTCCACAAAGCAATAATGATAACAGCTCTGAAGGCAATAGCATTTGCCATGTTGGTCACTGGGAATGGCACTTGCTGAGCTGCTGAGCTCACAGGGGGAAGCAAACCCTATGATTTAATAATATCATCTTCAGTTTCCACTGTTCCTTCAGTCCCTCATGATATTTGGTAACTGTCACCCAAGCCCTGCCATGCAGGTACACCTGGAGCAGGAGAGCTGTTTAATGGTCCCTGCAGAAACAACAAGGACATTTAGGGCAAGAAATGTGAAATGGTTTCACCCTGACTGGAGACCAGGGTCTAGTTTAGGTGTGCAGACTGCAAACCCCACAGGTATGGAACAGGGACACTGACAAAGAGTGTTCAGGTTTTGACAGAGACTGGGCAGTATTAGATGGTCATTGAAGCCACCAGATTGCCAGCAGCACAGGGCCTCCCAAACTGAAGAGTCACCTAGGCTGGGGGAGACAAGATCCTGCAGGAGCAGCCTGAGCTGCTGGGCTAAACCCTCTGTACTCCTGCCTCCCAGCACAGCCCTGGTGTGATGAAGGTGATGAAGCTGACCTACTGCACATGGCACCTATAGACACATGAGTGGCAGGTATTTGTCTGGGATTTGGGCCAGAGGGACATGCCAGATAACTGGGTAGCTCCTTTATTGCAGTGGATACCCAAAGAAATAAAATGGTAAAGAAATAGTACTAAATAAAAGGAGAATAAATATAACAATAAAAAGCAAAGTGAACAATGAAAAAAGCAGAATGAAAATCAACACAAGTATAATAGTAAGTAACAAAATGGATAGCAATTCAAAATATTGTTTTATAGATAAGCACAAGAGTGGAGCCAGCCAATACTGCCACCATGGTGACAGTGTCTGGTTTTAGTATATGACCTAATACACAGTTTAAGACATGAATATTCACACACGGACCATGGGAAGTTTAGAAAACCATGGTCCAATACCTTCCTCAGCACCCATCCTTGTCACCAAGCTGATAACTGCAGCTGAAGCCCCAGGCTGGGATGGGACCTTCTTGCCCTGCAAAGCAGCTCATCAGGCCAAACTGTGCCCTGTGCTGGAGGGGCTCACTCAGCAGGGCTCCTTGGGGTGCAGGTGAAACCCCAGCTGCAAAGCACCTTTGCTGCATGCCCAGCCCCAGGTGGCCAGGCAGCAGAATCATAGGATCATTTTGGTTGGAGAAGATCTTCAAGTCCAATTTGTCAACCCAGCACTAAGAAGGCCACCACTAAACCATGTTCCTAATAGGCAAGTACCCAAAACCTCAGACCTCTCTTGCCTGGCCTCATCCTTGTGAGTGCAATCATGCAAGTCCAGCCTTGCAGCTACACAACACTCACCCAACATCCAGGTCCCTCTCCAAACACAGCTGGAGCAGATGCTGTTTGCTACGAGAGGCCATCACATGGTTTCAGATACCAGCTGCCACAGTCATGGAGCAAAAGCAAGTCCACCCTCTCCATGTTTGCTTACACAGCTCCCAAACCACACTCAGTAAGGCACAAAATCCATTGAACAAATGAAGCAAGCATGAAGCAGGGGACACAAAGCCTGCCTACCTCATCTTCCAGGCAAAAACCAAACACCTTCCCTCGTGTTGGCTTTGCAAACATTTTGTATCTCCTTCTGACCTGGTGGGTCTGATCTGATAGAAGGTGTTTCTGGGCAAGTTTTAAAAGGCATATTGTGAATTCAGATGCAGCTAGGCTGGGCCAGCTGCCTTCTGCTGCGGCATCTAAGGCAGCCTCAGCAATGTGTGGTGGTGCAGCCAGACCTGTGGGCAGCCCAGGGACAGTTTGTTGGGGTTCTAGATTCAGACCTGGTCAGTGGAGTGAGGTTAGTGCTGCAGTCAGAGCACTCACCACAGCCACCCAGCTCTGTGCACT
>NW_009953811.1:3654601-3675197 GCF_000747805.2 Chaetura pelagica
GACAATGGATGCTTCCCAGCCCCATCATTGCAGCCCATGTGGAGACAAAAATCCCTGCTCTGCTAAAGGGATAAACCAAAATGCATTGTCACACTGGGGATCAAAGTGGCCTGAGGTTTGTGTTCCACATCTGCTGGTTTTAATTGTTGGCAGATTTTCTTTGGTTTTGCAACTTTCTCTTTGGAGCAGATTCTTTGTATGCTCTACAGAAATAGGCTTTGGGGTGCACGAGCAGGGCTGGGGGGCTGCACTGCTGGTAAGTGATGATATTTTCTCCTCAGCAGGGGCCAGTGGCAAGTGAGACACCATGTATGGTCTTCTGTGAAGAGCAAGGAGTGGAAGGAAGCAGCATATTTCCAGCCATACAACAAGGGGACATTGAGCTGTAAAAAGTTACAGGCAGCTTTGGCAGTACAGAGCTCCTTAGCCCAAAGGGTAGAAGCTGGAAATTCCCTGGGGAAGAGGCTGTAAGGAGCCTGTGGTGATGGAGGGCAGTCATGATGGCCAAGGCTTCTCATGGATGTCATGACAGAGAGGAGGGAGAAAACGGTCCTTCTCACAGGTGATCTCAAGTTCTCTGCCTGGGCACCAAGCTGCCAGGAAAGAGAACGGGGATGAAACAAACCTTTTGAGATATGATGAAAGACCTGAAAACCCACAGAGATTTGGGCTCCCAGAACAGGAGAGATTCACAGAGTGAATTCACAGACACCACATTTCAGCTTCACATTTTACCATTTTCTTCCATCGATTCCTCTTCTGGGCAATGTTTGCTGATGTGCTAAGTTTGCTCTTTCTGAGAACATGCATTTGGAGGAAGAGCCAAGGGCACTGCAGATTGATTTTCTGAATTTCACTCAGACTCCATGATACCAGTAGCAACTCAGTAGGATAAGCTCATTGCCTTTTTTTTTTTTTCCAATTTTTATGGGTTTTGTTATTAAGCAGGAACAGGCAAAAACCCCTCTAAACCATCATATTACCAGCCTCATTTGCTAGACTTTCATTAAAGCAATAGAACAGAACAGAACAGAATAGAACAGAATAGAATAGAATAATAATGCAATGACCCAGTTCAAGACCCAATTACGACTGAATCAATAAATCAGTGGGTTTAAATCACCACCATAAGGCCATAGATAATGAAAACAAGTTACGAGGCTGATTCTAAACAGAATGACTGTATTAACATTGCCACAGGAGAATGTAAAGAATGACATATTTTCCAGTCAAAGCCCCCAGCTCATCTTATTACAGCCAACTTAGTGGTGATGGGCACAGCCTGGCCCAGGCCTGCCAGCCTGCTGGGGAGCATTGCCTGGGTGCACAGCAAAACAGCCCTCCCAGGCCATGAGGTGCCCACGTGTAGCCCTGAGCACAGTGATTCCCAGGCACAAATGTCAGGACTCAGTCCATCTGTTTAGCCATATTTGGAGCTAAATCATCTAGCTGGTCTGTCACCACCTCCTTTGCACAGATGAATAAAGCCCCCAGGTGTCCTGCTAACAAATCTTTCTTAACCACAGCTGTTGGTTCTTTCTTGAAGGTCTTTGTCTTTCTTCCACTGGAGTTGCTAAACAGTTGGTTCTGTCTCTAGATTTAGTGTGAACCATTGGTAAACTGAAGCACATGGCACCTGCTGCACAGTGTGACTTTTGTGCCCCAAATAGTCTGTGACCAACATCACAGCAAGTTGTCCTTCAGGAAAGTATTTAGAGCACTGACCCTATCAACACATATTTCCAAAACCACTCATCTTCTTCGTGGAAAAAAGAAGTAAAATGGAGGGTGAAAATCCAAAATAAAATCTGAATTCCTCTTTTGCTCCTTGGGATCTGGAACTAACTTGTACATTGTCTGGACTTGTTAGTGAGGGCTCAGGAAATGCTGCAATCTGTTGCCCTGGACTGGTCGAAGCCACGACCAGAGAAATTGTGGAGTTTCCATCCTTGGAGATGCTAAGCAGCCATCTAGACATAGTCCTGGGAAACCTGCTCTAGTTGACCCTGCTTGTTGACCAAGGGGATTGGACTAGATGACCTCCAAGAGGTCCCTACCAACCTCAGCCATTCAGTGGTTCTGTCTGGAGATCCCTGTAAAACACACCAGTGATCAGTAAGCATGACAAACACTCAGGGAGGGAAGAGGAGCTGGAAGTCCCTCAACATGAGCCTCCAACGTGGTTAGCAGTTGACTGGGCAGAGGACTCTGACAGTGACATATTTGGTGGCAGTGAAGTTAAACATTGCCTTAAGAATCCAGCCTGATCATAGCTAAATTCTCTCTCTAGATATTGTAACCAAAAAGTGCCTGAGAGTTTGTTGTCTTTCTTCTTTGCTCACTTGAAATACATGATAAAATCCTACAGTTTGAGTACTGAAAGGGTGTATTTGTCTCTGTAGCCAAACCTCCAGCTTATGCCCTGTTGTCCCTCTGCTTTGCTCTGGCAGAGACATTATCAGAATAGAGTAATTATAAATTAGATTTTATGGTGTTACACAAGTAACAACCCCAGTGTGTGTCCATCACACACCTGTGTTCTCCTGTCTATTGGGATGGGGATCTCACTCATCAACTCCCACTGAAGGTTAGTCTGGATTTGCTATGATTATAACTTTGGTAGCTTAGTTTTCCCTCGTGGTGGATCAGGGGACTGCAAACTGAGGCAGGGATGTGAACACAGCTCTTGCTTCTGTCCTAAAGAAATAAAATTAAAAACATACAAGAGCCTGTATGATGCCAAAAAAAGCAGAAACCTTGTGAGTTCAAAGGGAACAACAAATTCCCTCTAGGGTCTATTATTATTATTATTATTATTATTATTATTATTATTATTATTATTATTAATTTCCCTAAACAATTCATTCTTAGGAAGAAGGTAAATGGACCACTAATTGACTGTATCAGAATATTGTAATTATAGAAAGAAAAACCACACAGATAAAAAAAAAAAAAAGAAAAAAGAAATTTTTTTAAATTAAGGGTAAGTAAACAGAGTTTGGAAGTCAGGAATTTATCCCAGTATAATCCAGAAAGCCCAGAGACCAAACAATCTGTGAATGCTCAGTTGAATACTTGCAGTGCTGATCCAGATGGTCCTTCTTGCCCACCCCCGCAGTTATAAAAAATGGTTCTTATTAATGGTTCTTTATTAATTCCCATTGTTAAGGGACCAAAACAAGGACTCAGATGTGCTGGGCAGGGCAGACACCCACAGCCATGAAACTGGACCCTAAGGCACGTCCAGAGCTGAGAGGAAGCACAGGTTGATAGGAACAGTGTGTCACTTTGTCCCTACAGCAGCTTATGGTGTCCTGAGGTGGCTCTGGGGCATCACAGGCCCATATTCTCTCTTCATGAAGTCCCCAAAAGGATCCTCAGAAGCCCATATCTGAAAGTAAGCTTTAATGGATGCACAGACAAGCTGGAAGGTACATTTGGCATTAAGGATAAAATTCAGAGTAGGCACAACCAGGGGAAGGGCAGGACTGTCTACACTGCAAGGAAAAAAGTGCTGTGGTTGAAAGGCCTATGCAGAAGGTCTCCTCCTCATCATCACCTGGCCATGGTGCACCTGAGCCACAGGGGGTCTATCTAGGCTCAGGTTGGAAGGACTTTGGATTTGAGCACCTGCATATGCTCTGCTTCAACAGGTACTCATGCAAAACTCTTGTCTGCAAAAGAAGAGCTGCCCATAGCTTAGTAACGACCATTGTAGCCCAGGTTCTGCTGAGAGACAGTGCTGAAGAGCAGGGGATGTGAGAGGTACAGCATAAAGAAAGGCTGATGTATGGCATGAGCCAGACAGTGTACACCAGCACTTAGAAAGCCTTCAAAATAAGGATGGTCCCTTTCCTTCCAGTGCAAACATGGTGCTGGATCTTGGCAAGGATGCAAGCACAACATTGTCTGTAGCATCATCTTGTCCCTTTGGCTTCTTTGTACTGACATTTAATCTCATTTGCCTCAAACAGCCAAGAATTTGTTGCTGAGCCCGGAACAATAAAGAAAACACACAAATCAAGTAAATACTGACATGGCAGCAAGAGTCCATTTTACAGCATCAGGATTTCAATGATCCTGTCCTGAACTTCTGACCTGTCTCACTGGAGATAAGAAAAGCTTAAATGCCCCGTGGGTAACGACGGAGCCCACAGAGGAACCTGGGATTTTAAAACCAAGACATGAGAAAAAGGTTTTCCTGGCCAAGTTTTAATTTCACGTTGGAACATGGACTAGACCTTACATTTGAGCCAAATCAGGAGAGCTAAATTTTTGGCCCTTTATGTGAAGGGATGGTCGGAGTTCAGGCTTGTCACACATGGGAAGACACATGTGGAGTCTTTCTACAGGATCTGGTGTTCATGATACTGCAAATCATGTGTGGACACCTCAGTGTCACCCTCCACCTCTGCCCTACTCCCTTCAAACCGTTTCGTACATGGATGGATTTTCCCAAAGATGCAGTGGATGAGCTTTTCCAGAGTACAATTGGCAGGTAATCTTGTCTCTCCTGGTCTAGTCCAGCATCTAAGCCTAGTTCTGTGGCCACCATTGCATGTGACAGCTTTGAAATAGTAACTAGATTGGTTCTGGTGGTTGCTTCTTAATTCACAATATAAAAGCTGTAAGGTAAAACAGAAAAGTAATTTACCTTTCTCTTTATATTGCTGACTTGGCCTTTTTCACTGCTGTTCATGTTATTGAACCAGATGTCTAAAAGCATCTGGCTTTGGCTTCAAAAAAAAAACCTTCCCGGCGGAGCCTAACAATACTTGTCTGGCCATAGTGATTTTGCCAACTATTCTTAAAGGGGAAGGTGTTCTTGTGTGCCAGTGAGTGAAAGCAAGAAAAGCAGAAATAAAAGTGGAAAAAAATAAGAATAAGGGGGGGAAAAAATCACCAAAACAAGTAATAACACACACTGGGACCATGGTCTGCAAGGGAAGGAAGCCAATGATGGAGCACACTCAGCAGTCTTCAGAGACCAGTGCTGACTGCAGAGGGACTCAGAAACATGAATGAAAATCCCTTCTCCTTTCATGATTCCCATCATAAGTTGTGTAAATCACCAGGGCCAGCTCCCAGGGGCAGCAGCCTCCAACAACTGCATCTCCTCTCCCCAGCCCCACACAGATTTTCTCAGCCCCCAGGACTCAGCCCTGTCTCATTGTACTGTCACTCAGCTGCTTCAGGAAACACCTGCAGGACAAATCATCTTTCTTATCCATCTCCCTTTGGAGCAAATAGAGGAGGAAAAAAAATCTCACAGTCCTTCTTTGGGACATAAAGGGTCATGGTTGCCTAAAAGATGACAGAGCAGTGGAGCAGCCATGGGAAATATTCACCCCTTTTCTTGCACCTGGCTGGAGACTCATGCACTCAAAAAAGGTCAGACTTCACATCAGGGTGATTTAATTGAATTTATTGGAGGAAAACAATTAGTCATCCCTTTAAGTTATCATTATGGTAGAAATCTTGATATGTATACGTGATTGTCAAGGCAGAGAACCACTTGCAACGTAGCCCCATGGACAATTTGCAGTATTGCAAACTCATTATGCAGCTAAAACTTTTGCGATGCCTTAATACATGCACGGAGTAAATACACATTCTCCCTTCTTTTTGGACACAGATGCTGTTAGAAACTTGTATCTACCACAAGACCTGGAATATTAGGCACACTGACATTCCTTGATCAAGATTTAAGCCTTTGTAGAAAACATGCTTGCTTTTTCATTCAAAGTCAACTGAGTTTTGCAGTTGGGGATATTTGGGGAGTCACTAGTGTGGGCAGACTGGGCTTTTTTTTTTTTTTCATTGTTTGCTGACCCAGATGAAATATTTACCTAAAAAAAAGGCCCAAATGGACCAAAATGCTGTTTATCAACAAGAGGCCAGTGTACAACAAGATGCTGGTGTTATGTTGACCAAAAAAGATGAGTCACACCAGATCTTTCACTGAGCTGTAACCTTCCACGCTCCTCACTTTGGGAATCTTGCTACAGGACAGCACGTGTGATGCCATGCAGGGCTCAGGAGATGCAGATGGGAGATGGAAAAACTCAGAGCTATCCTCCCACCCACCAGGAGTCACAGCATGTGTCCACCTTTTCATGGAGCCTTGCACCATGTGCTGCCTCAGCCTGCTGAAAAAAAAAACAACTGGTATTAATGAAGATTTTTTTATGCTGCCAGCTAGAGCTTCAGCAGTGGCACAGCATCCTGGCTGAGCACCAGCCTTGAAGGTGGCCTCAAGACTTCCCGGTGCTTTCAGCCACCACAGAGCAGTCCCCTCCATCATTCCCAAGGACTGCTTGACATGCCCTTGCCAGAAACCCAGAGCCATATCCCAGCCCTTTTAGAACGCTCTGCTTTGAGTGTTGGGAACTTGAGCATGGAATCACAGAATGGTTTAGGTTGGAAAAGACCTTAAAGACCATCTAGTTCCAACCTCCCTGCATGGGCAGGGACACTTCACACTAGACCAGGTTGCTCCAAGCTCCATCCTGCCTGGCCTTGAACACTTCCAGGGATTGGCCTTCCACAACTTCCCTGGGCAACCTGTTTCTTTGTCTCTTCCACAGCAACCAGTCAGGAGCTGGGACCAATGCCCTGCTGACCCCACAAGAGGATGGAGCTGGAGGCATTACAAGTGCCCCAGGGCCATCCTGTACCCTGCCTTAGAAAGAACAGCACAAATGAAAATGGGTCAATGACTAAGGGAGGAGATGGCAATGGCACCATTTCCATGTGGAAGAAGGAAAAGTACCACACCAAACTCTTCCATGGATAAATGGTGGTACTACATGGAGAATCAAGGATCAAATGCTTACTAGCATTTAGGTGGTAAAGCTTTGGAAAGGATGGAATAATTAGCTCAGCTCTCTGCCCTGTTTTGTGCAGGCAAGTAATCACAGCATCTTTGCACCCAAAATGCAGTTCCTTCTGCAACAGGTGAGAAAGGAACATTTTGTAGGAAGAGAAAATACTAAGAATTGAGTGAACCAAGACCATCTAGTTCCAACCTCCCTGCATGGGCAGGGACACTTCACACTAGACCAGGTTGCTCCAAGCTCCATCCTGCCTGGCCTTGAACACTTCCAGGGATTGGGCTTCCACAACTTCCCTGGGCAACCTGTTTCTTTGTCTCTTCCACAGCAACCAGTCAGGAGCTGGGACCAATGCCCTGCTGACCCCACAAGAGGATGGAGCTGGAGGCATTACAAGTGCCCCAGGGCCATCCTGTACCCTGCCTTAGAAAGAACAGCACAAATGAAAATGGGTCAATGACTAAGGGAGGAGATGGCAATGGCACCATTTCCATGTGGAAGAAGGAAAAGTACCACACCAAACTCTTCCATGGATAAATGGTGGTACTACATGGAGAATCAAGGATCAAATGCTTACTAGCATTTAGGTGGTAAAGCTTTGGAAAGGATGGAATAATTAGCTCAGCTCTCTGCCCTGTTTTGTGCAGGCAAGTAATCACAGCATCTTTGCACCCAAAATGCAGTTCCTTCTGCAACAGGTGAGAAAGGAACATTTTGTAGGAAGAGAAAATACTAAGAATTGAGTGAACCAGTCTAAGTTTTGCCTAATAATAACAAACCAAAAGCAAAAAGAAAAAAAACAAAGAGACACACCAACATACTTCTTGGGAGTCCTGGACATTAGCAACCCAGGGAAGGAATTCTTGATGCAGATCAAATTTGTAAGCATTGTATTCAAAAAGGGACCCTCCCCTCCCCAGTTCCCTGGTTTTAGGCGTGTCTATTGACTGCTGCATAGTTTCAAGCTGCTCTGGATGGTGACTCTTCCTGTACATGCTGCAGAGCATTCAACAGAAAGACAAAAATACATTACCAGGCTTTGCAGTATCTTGTTTACAAAACATCAGCTTTTGCATTTACTCAAACTTAACGATGGATTTTTGAGTTACAGATACATTGAGTCATTTAAAAGCAAAACGTAGCAGGAAACCCCTCGAAGAAAAGGTTGGGTTGAATGTGCATAAAGAAAAGGCCTGGGAAATCCAGAAGCAGTGAACAGCAGTTTAATACATGCAGTGCAGTATCATGCATTTACTGGACATTGGAAGTCACCATTAGTTCAGCAGTGGTTTTTCCCAACTCTTGTGAGAGTACATGCCCTGGTTCCACTCTGGAACATGGGAAAATGTAAAAGTTGCTCTTCTGACCTTATCATTTATGAAGAGGAGGGAAAAAATAGCTACCTGGACAGATCTGTGGCATGGTTCATGGTGGGGAAGGGGTCTTGAAAACCAGAGTCTGGACTAAAGAGCCTTTACCCTCCCTTACAAACACTATTTACACAGCTTTGACCCAACAGTGAAAAGTCAGACCAAAAAACCTGAACCAGCTCCTGGTGTCCCACCAGTGGGATTTGTGACCCCTGGGGCCACAATACACACACACACACACTCACACACACATGTGTGTCACAGAGACTGGACCACTCCAGCAGACAGGATGGGAAGTCAGGACCCAGCTGTAGGGATGCATGGAAAAATGAAAGGGATTGTGTAAAACCTGCTGCTGGGCAAGAAAACTGGAATTTCCTGGGGGAAACACTATTCCTGCAATGTTTGTGAGCAGGTTACCATTTCTTCACTCAGCCATTGCTCACAGTGATCAGCCAACTAATCCTTCAAGCCTGGTTTTGATGCTGTTTTCCTTGGATGCTGCAGTCTTCATGTATGTTTCTGCTTTTTGCTTCAATGAGTATAATTCTTAGCAGAAAGTTTCTGGTGCAAATAAGCATGATAATGAAGGCAAAACTCCCTTCCCATGAATAATTTCTGGGTTTCATTCAGGCCCCAATAAATACACGTGGGAGCAAGAATGCAAGTATTACCATTGAATGGGAATTTCCATAGGCTGAAAGGAAGATACTTCCATACTTTGGGGCTGAGTCTAGAAATTGTTAATTTGCCAGTAGATGAATCCCCTGGCTCTTTGGAAGAAGCAAAAGCAACAGGATGCAGTCTGCATGATCTTGTTGGCAGTCAGTCTGGTGGTTTTATGCAGTGCTCATCTATTGCTGTTCTGGTCTGGAGCTGTTATCACAGGGGGAACCAATCATAGAATCACACAATCATAGGGTCATCAAGGTTGGAAAAGACCTTCAAGATCATCGAGTCCAACCATCCACCCTACAACCACTAACCACTAAACCATCTCCCAAAGCACCACAACCATCCAATTTTTGAACACTTCCAGGGACAGTGCCTCCACCACCTCCCTGGGCAGCCTGTTCCAGTGCCTCACCAATAGCACAGGTTTTCCTTTACCCCATCTTGTTAACACCAAGTTCACATCCAAGGACAATATTCTCTCTGCTCACCAAAGGCTAAAAGCTATCTGGCTTTTCCTGGAGACTTGTTTCACTAAGAGGGTCATGCTTAAGGAAGTGGCAGCCACAGGGCTGACTGCCACTGCATTTCTTGGGCACCTTTGGAGACCATTCTCTGGTTTTCAGAAGGTTTTGGGAGAAAAGACAGAGATCAGGAGCTGTGTTGGCTCCTGGGCGTGGGAGAAGCTTTGGACAAGTCCCAAAGTCCTTCTGGGGTTATGGAAAAAATAGTGTCAATAGTCATGGAGGTATGCAGGACACATGCAGAGCAGAAACCCCTGTCTAATGCCTACTGCAGAACTACATGGAGATGCCTACCAATGGGCTGACACCCCTTTTTGTGGTTTGATTCATATCAAGGACGAACCTCTGTCATTGCTCAGTTTTATTTCAGCACCACAACCATAACAGACACACATGGCATAGGTAAAATCCTACTCTTTGTTTGTTTCCTGCCCCCACTACCCTAATGGCACCTGTACAATAGCAACCAGGACAGAAGAGACATCACCAGCAGAGCAACACAGTCTCAGGGAAGCATCACTGCCAGGTTTTCCCCGGACTCCTACTCCCCCACCAGCCGTGCTGCGGGGCCAGTATCCATTTCATGCTGCAGAAGGGGTGATCCAGCAGGAAGTTAGGATGCACTGGGAATGAAGTCACATGCAAAATCAGCAGCAGAAGCCCCAGCCACTGCAATACTGACTTTCAGCTCGCAGAGTTCACGGGCAGCCTGTCCTCACAACTTCTTCTGCAGGCTAAGGGGCCAGCTGGAGGTTTTCTGGATTTTGTTTTCCCAGCAAGAGCACTGCTGTTGGCATCAGAGATGGCCTCTGTGACTCTGGAGGTAAAAATCAACAATCAAAGCTGCAAGCAAAGAAAAAGAAGGGGAAGGAGCTGAGGAAAACAAGTTACAAAGGAAAAACACACAGGTGCCAGTAAAGTAAAGCAGAAAAGGGTAAGAGACAGGTGAGTCCAGGCTGAAGTCCTCATGCGAGGAGCAAATCACACACCTTTTTAGTAGGACAGTCCATTGGGAAAGAACCCAGAGGGATTTTTCTACCTGCTCCTTCATGGCAAGGCCAGTTGGGGATTTGGTGTGATTCCTCCATGTTTGAGCTATTAGCCCTTGCTGCACATGCACACATTATTTACTCCTGGCTTTGCATTCACTTGTGAGAGTGACTGAGCAGAGGTGGATCAGGGCAGGGAAAGGACACAAAACAGCACTGGAGCATCCCTGGCAAGACATGCTGGAGTGGTTGTGGTGCCAGGCTGTGCTGCCAAGGGACAAACATTTACAGCCCCCTCCATAAATCTGGCCCAGGCAAGTTATCCTGGTTAACCTATTTGCCCAGATTTAAACTGAGAAGTTTTAACCAGGAGATGCTTCAGGACCCACTGACCAGAGATCTCTGAGCTTGTGGTGAACCCCGGCCAGGCCTCCAGCTGTGTGTCACTGATACAAATGAAGAGCTTCCCACCACCCACAATTGTAGCAGAAAGAAACAATTTTACTTTCAAGTGCTTCTGTTTCTTGTCTTAAGATCCCAGAAGCTGATAGCAAGCCAAAGAGAATGAGGATAAATCACACTACTACAGCAGAATATTACTTTGCAGGCAGGAAAACAAATGACCCTAATTCCAAGTATGGAAGGAAAGAGTAGCCCTTCCAGCAAAAAAACCCCAACAACACAGAAAGCATCCAACAAGGAGGGGCAGCCAGCATATGGGAACCCCCCCCATCTGCAGGACAGCATGTCTGCCTTTGCTTTGTCTCCCATCACTGCTCTTTGCTTTGCAGATAGAAATCCATTTGCCTTTTTATTTTTTTTTTCCCTTTTTTCCTTTTTCTCTTTTTTGTTCTGCAAGATGCATTTGGATGCTGCATTTTGATTAGTGGCCTCAGCAACTACATTAAGTTCAAACCAGACCTCAGGTTTCAGAAGAGAAGGTGAAGAGGGAATGCTTGAGCCCTAATCTTTGAAACAATGGTAGAAAGACAAAAATATTCCAATACATGGTTGCATGTGTGTAAATGTGGGGAGCTCCACTGACTCCAAACTGGGGGACTATCTACATCCATGCAAGTGGAGCAGAGTAGGCCAGCTGAGCTTATGTGGGTTCAAAATAACTTGAATTTCTTGAGATAGGAGTCTCTCCTAAACTAAAGCTTCCTTATTAAGCCTGGCAAAATAAAGTGGCCTTAAAATGAGATTAAATCATATGACACTCACTTTCAGACACCTTTGCAGCAAAAACATAAATAGCCCCAATGCTGATAAGTGGTAAAAGCTGATAAAGCTCTTCCTACTCTTTACCAATGGGGCAGGTGCATACAGTGCTGGTGGCCTGGAGATGGGGACAGGAGCTTGACTTGCAGCAAGGAGATCCCTTGCCCATCAGTCTGCCCAAATCTTGGTCAGAAATCCTCATCAGGGAAATTATATGGAGTTTTGTCACTAGTCCTCAAGAGACCAATATCTGGCATCTTTCCTATAACGAGAAGTTGAAGTTGAAGCCTTTCTGCGTGAGCATCCATGGCAGCTGCAACATGGACGGGGTCACCAGGGGCTCACCAAAATGTGCCACAACCCTCTGAAAATGGGTAGCAGCTTAATACTGAGGAAACTAGAGATCCACCGGGTGCAACAGCTTTAAGTGCCACCAAAGGAGAGGCTATTACAGAGTCAGTGCTCACTGCTACCTGCTTTTTCAGCTTTTAGTGCTCAAAATACGATGGATGAAATCCCAGCTCTGCCAGTTGAACCAAGTGGCTGAAGCTGAAGCAGGATTTTGAAGACTCAATGAAAAATGTGTTTCTTATGGCTTTTCCCAGCACGGTCACTATTGCCTGATTCAATAATCTGTATCTGTGACTGGCTTTCACAATTTCTTGTGCAAGATTAATGAGGTGAATGTAGTAACAGAGCACGCTGTGGGGAATGGCTTGTGCCTCTGGCAGGGGATGGACCTGTCTGGGGTGGAAGAGGCTCACAGTGGCTGGGGAAGGGTGTCTGCCTCTGCCACCTGTCTCCCCTCTTTCCTGCTTGGAGGAAAATCATAGAATCACAGAAGAACCATCTAGTTCCAACCCCCCTGCATGGGCAGGGACACCTCCCACTACACCAGGTTGCTCAGAGCCCCATCAAATCTGCCCTTGAACACTTCCAGGGATGGGGCAGCCACAACTTCCCTGGGCAATCTGTGCCAGTGTCTCACCACCCTCACAGTAAGGAATTTCTTCCTAATGTCTAACAGAAATCTTTCAGCTTGGAATGGTGTAGAAGAAAGCTGAAGCCCTTTGGCAAATCTGGGCAGATTTGCTCTCCTCTGCTACTTCCAGCTGCTTTGGTGCACAGCTGCACATCTGTCATGGTGGCCGCTCCTAAATGGCACACCAGCACATGGAGCCAGGGAAGTGCATGTCTTTAGTCATTAAAAAGTGGGGAAACTGAGCTTGGTTTTGTGTATGACCTTCTGAGGGGAAAAGGGAGGCACTGTCACCATTGCCCCTGTGCCTTTTGGCAAGGTCCTGCTTTCCCAGCTCCTTGCCAGCCCTGGGCCAGAGCCAAGTGTCATGAAGCAGCGCTCCACCAGATCCTGCACTTTGCACCCAAGAACTTGCCAGTGCTTCTCAGAGAGGTGCACATGTCACCCTTCTCCCCAGGGGTGAAACCCAGGCAAGCAGAGAGTAAGGTTCAAACTTTTGTTTTGGTTTTCAATGCTAAGTTTTGGCCACTGAGGGAGGTGCTGAACATCAGCAATGCCAGGCAAAGCCCTGAGGAGCTGCAGGTGCTCAGGACCTCTGGCATGGAGCCCTCAGGCTGGATGCACCTGCTCCAGAGGCCAGGCTGGGAGGAGGCTGGTGAGTTAAATGTCTCAAGGGCAGCACAGCAAGTCAGTGGCAAGAGGATGACCACAACTCCCATCCCCACACCTTTTCTTTCATTCTGCTCGTAAAACACAGCGACTCAAAGGAGAGAGGAGCTGCAGGATGAGTCTGTCCTCTCATTTAATTTGCTCAGCTCTTGTTGGCTCCAGCACTGTGTACCTGCCTCTCCTCTGAAACAAGGGTGCTGCAGATCCCTAGTACTACAGGAATCTGACCAAGGATGAGATGACTCCTTGCTGGTGACAATCTAAATTGTGCCATGGCTTTCAAGAAGAAGGAGTGGAGTGAAAGCAGCAGTTTCTCAATCTGAGCAGCAGAGGCTCTGTTAAAGCCAGGCAGACTTGCAGTTCAATTTGAGGAGCAAGAAATGGCATGCCATTGAAATCCTCCCATGTTGCAAAATTAACATCAGTTACTACCTACAGAAATAGCCAATCCCCCAGCAAACTGGAAGGAGGGACATTACTGGAAGTACTTTTTAAAAGAAAAATAATGCTCAGAGAAGTATCTCTATTTAAATAATCCAGTTGAGATGTTTGTAGTTATTGGAAAAAAAAAAAACAACATATGCTGTCACCTACACTGAGAAAAGAGTAAATCATTGGGGGAAAAAAAAATGAGTGTTCATTAGTTAGAACATTGCTAGACTCACATATATATATATATATTTATATATGTATATATATGTACAGCACCAGAGATTGTTAGATCCGTTCCCCCTGGAGTCATTGCAGTTTGTGATAAATGAAACATTTCAGAATTGCAGTATAAAATATGGCCATAAAAAAATCTTCTTTCTTCTAGTCCTTCGCTGGGGGTGCCACCGTGGGGTGGGGGGACAGGGGGACAACCTGCCAGCCCCCCTGCCCGCTCCTCGCCGCTCACTTGCTCCCTGTGTGCACTGTGGTCACTGTGGTGGGTCTGGGTCTCCGGTCCCCTCCTACTGCAGAAACGCCTGAAGAAGCAGATGAAACAAAACTACAGAGAGTGGATGGAGACATACCTAAAAGGAAAGCCAGAAACACAGTTAGAAATGTTGGGGGTTGGAGGCGGGATTGTGGGTAAAGCTGCATTTCTTTCGTAGCTTGGTGGAGAGTGGAGGGGATGGCAGCAGGAGGTGGCACTCCTGCTCTTCCTGCTTGGTTGGGTGTCTCCACAGGGCATCCTCTGCCCTCCTGGCCCAAAGCCATTCAACCTACTGCCCCCACCAGCAGTCGCAGTGTTGCAGTGCAATAAATGTCCAGGTTTGGGACGTGTTCAACCAGACCGACTCCACGTTTCTGAGGCTGAACTCAAAGAGTTGTGGGATTCAAAAATCCCTCCAGCATTGTCCTTGCTCAGAATAGTTTTCCTCATGGACAAGTTAAAGATGGTTAAACTTCTCATCATGGCTGTCTACCTAAACAGACTCTGCACCTGGACTTCAGAAATTTCCTCAGGCATCCTGCAAACCTGCTCATAAAAAAGTACAGTGGGTCAAATTTGTTGATGAGTTCCAAGCAACAGCTTATGTTGCTCTATGTTTTGCTGGTAATGTCTCCAGGACTTCCAGCTAAGAGGTAGAGGTTGACATAGGCTGAGTGTCTGGACTCAAAATTTACCCAGGCAGTTCCTTTTGAACTAATCAAGGACTTCCAAAAAGTATTTTATGAAAAAAAAAAAAAGGGGGGGGGGGGGGGGAAAAAAAGCAGGGGGGTATGTGTTTGGGTTTTTTGTTTAAATACCTGGAAGTACCTGACCTGTTAAAAGACTGAAGCCCCATTCCAGATGTACTATTGATACTGAGTCTTAGTGAGCACTTTGACTAGGAGTTGCAGCATTAAGGCAAACTTTCTACTATTACTGGGGAGTTATTTTGGTTTTCTTCCTTCTTGTTCATGTCCAGCAACAAAGAATGTCCCACGTGTCGTAAAAAGCTGGTTGGCTTAGATAAACAAAGATGTTGACAAAAAGTGTCCACTTCCAGTGAACCCTCCACCACAGCTTTAAAAAGCAAAACCCCCCAAAGCATAACCCCTGAAAACCCAGGGTTTTGAATGACAGGTTCAAGATTCTGCTATTCCAGCACAACATCAGCAGTTTTTATGGAAAGCATTAATGAAGAATAATCAAATATATCCTTGCCAGAGCTTTCCACAGATGAACTACCCCTCTCCTGGCAGCTGTTGAGACCCCACTGGGGAGATCCTTAGATTTTGCCACCACGTGCAGCTCTCCATGCAGTCTGGCAGCCTTGTAGGCACTGATGTCCAAAGGCAGCTCAAGTGAGAGAAAAGCTGCTGAACAGGGACCCAGCACAGTCAGCTCATTCTGACAAGGTGCAGACCCAGAGTGATCAGAAATACAGGTCATTTTTCCAGCCTGGTGAACAAAGGATGGATGAAACCTATATTAGTTATTAGAAACTCTTAGACTGGAGTTTGATATGACCCCTTGACTACTCAGGATCTCTTTGATTCTTGTTATGGACTTTTGCCTACTCTTCTGTGCTTCAAGGCAGCATTTCAACTTGAGGGATAATGATGCTGTACCTACACTCAGCACATCCTGTTTCTCAGCAGGATTGACATCTGACATCTTGGCTTCAGGCTGCAATTTATCTGTTACCTTAAAAAATAGAGAGATCTAGGTGCTGTAATTAATCTGGGCAGTCCAATCACATCTAAACAGAATAAACCAGGATGGGACCAAGAATCAAGCCAATACACTAGAGAAATCCTGACTGATTCCCTTAGGCTTTCCTGATGGGCAGAATAATCCAGCCTAATGCATCATCTCTGCCTTGCCCTAACACAGAGAACAGAACTAAGATGCAGCCTGACATCACCTGCTCTCAGGCAAAGGCTGAATTTAATTGTCCTCAGTGATGTGAAATTGCTGTATTTGAAACTCATTACATGTCTATTAATAGCAATAGGCAGCACAGGATTTTGTAATGGTGGCACAGCTGTTTCATGTAACTTGCTGCATGGGATCTTTCTCGTGCAAGAAATCTCTCCCCAGAGAAAACCTCTGAGAAAGAAAGAGGCAGGACATAGACCTCCTTCCTTTTTCCCAACAGGAGATATGTGGAGTGCATTTGATAGATCAGCTTCCCCTTCATATCAGTCCTTGTATTTGTTGCTGGCTCTTCTCATTGCTTCTCTGGGACTCCAGCATCTCCTAACTATTACATTTCTGGGAGGAAGGGAAGTTCTTCTACATGGTCTGGAAAGCTGGGCGTAACCTGGGATGCTTGGAAATCTTTCATATTTCTGACATGAAAAAACTTCACCTATCTTAATACATCTGGTTTTACCCCTCACAACCTGGCTGACTTCTCCATCACTGCAAAATACTGTTGGATTCTGTACAGGGATCTGCTGGATTCTGTGGCAGTTAAGCAGATTTTGTTCTCTTCCCACCCTTCTTGCTCACAGATGTCTTCCCATCACAGTTCAGACTACTCAATGCAGATGCCAATAATTAACACCATTTGAGACTAATCAAATGGATGAATGGAGATTAATCACCCACCAGTTTAACAGCAAAGCATGCCATCAGATGCTCTGGACCTAACTGGGGTCTGACTTAGCTATACTGTGGCAGGAACCAAAATAAAGGTGCATTTATCCACTGCAAGGGGTTTTCCACAAGGCTGCATTGCCAGGGCATGGCTGGAAGTGCTGTGCTGCTGGTCAGCACTGCATCATCCCATTGCAGAGGCCAGATGTGTGCCAGGGGCACAAGGAACCTTTTTTTTTGGCAGCAGCTGTAGGATTTGGCACTGGGCATTGCAAAGTGGGCACTGGGCATGAATCCCCACCTGGTTTGCATCAGGAATAGTGTGGCCAGCTGAGAAGAATTGGTGCCCCTGTACTCAGCACTGGTGAGGCTGCACCTTGAGTGTTCATGTGTTCATGCACTGTGGCATGTCCTCATCAAGGAGCAGAGGTTGGCAGGCAGGGATTACAGGGGCACACAGCACCATCCATCCTGAATAGTAGGTGATTTCAATTCCAGAACAGTGTGGGATATAGTCTAAAAACAACCCCTTGGGTCCCCAGTGAAGTAAGCACTGACTGGCCACACCATAAACTACAAGCATTCCTCTTTGGTGCTGCACCTTAAAATAATCTCCTCTGATTGTAAAGTGACAATTGGTGACATAAACATCTCTACAGACGGGCAGAAGGGAACAAAAGAAATGCTCAGAAGCCAGAGATTAAATAGGCTTCATCACTATGGAAGAACTTCTGTCTTCCAAATGATCCCTTTGCCTCCTTCCCTGGTGTTCAGAGGAAGTTTATATCCCAAGGATCAGACTCCATCAGGCAGCCTAAAAACTTCAGTTACAGCAAATAACAAGTCCCCCTGTGGTGCACAGAAAAAAACCTGCTCAGCCAAATGAGCCTCTTGCTACAGGAGCTTAATTTGGCCCAGGGAGAGGGAAGCTGGGTCAGACTGGCAGGATTGGTCTCCTCTATGGAAAATGGAAAGTAAACCAATTTTTACAGGAGAAAAAAAAAAAAAAAAGGTTTTATCATAATACTGGAAACTCAAACATAAACAGTTTGAGTAAATTTTTCCAGCTTTCAACCAACTACAAAACTTTCTCTTGCTGTGGGGATCTGGGTCTTTTTCCCAAGCGAAAGCCCTTTTTCTCTACATGAAAAAATGTTTTTTCTCTCAAAAAAGCGCAGAGCTAGAAACTCAGGGTTTGTTTTGTTGGGTTTGTTGTTTTTTTTTTCCTAGTGCATAAACTTTTCCAATCCAACAGCTCTTTTTTAAAAAAAAAAAATTGTTGTTTTTTTGCCCAGCTGAAAATTCAGTCCTTACTTCAAACACCTGCTTGCGGAGAGCAGACCCTCCTGGCGGTGAGGACTGCAGCCTGGGAGGAACAGGGTGGAAAGGAGGAAAAGGGGGTCCCAGGGATGTGCTGGGGTGCCAGGGGAGGGGCTGTGGGATGATAACTCACAGTCTTTCCGCGTGGCCGTGTCGGGGAGCGGCGCGGCCAGGCTGAGGGAGGTGGAGATGCTGGTGCTGGCACCATCCAGGCTGCTGCCCAGGTGTAACCGCCGCATGTGCCGCACCACCGCCGTGGCGTTGAACGCTTGCTGGGGGAAGCAACGGCAGCACAGGGAAGGAAGGAAGGAAGGAAGATTAAAAGAAATTGGAGGTGGAAAAGTTACTTCCGCTCCTCACGCGGCTGCTCCTCGGAAGACGAGCGTTATCGTCTTTCTAGCAAACTTTTCCTCGTGTCTGGCTTCTCAGCTGGAAGCAGCAGTGATACAACACGTCTACCCGTTTTTGAACACCACCAGGGATGGTATCTCCACTGCCTCCCTGGGCAGCCCGTTCCAATATCAAATCACACGAGTTTCTACCCTGGTCCTGCTCCCCATTGTTCCTTCTAGCACCCTGTTGGGATGCAGCAGCCCACAGGGAGCGTTGCACCTGACACATGCACCAGCACTGAGGGTGCCCACATTGCTTCATGTCCCCTCCTCAGTGCTGACCCCAGCTCTGCACACACCCACACCCCCAGCCCCACCCCTCACTCTCATTACATCTGTACACCTGGTTAGAAGCATCTTCCTTAAAAGACCCACACGACCATGCAACGGAAGACTGGACCAAATATTTTGACCAACATTTTGTGCCACAAAAGCCTTAAGATGCTGAGAGGGTGCCTCTGTGGCTACCACGTTAGCACAGTTTGGTGTCTAAGTGCCACCCCTGAGGACAGGTCACTTACTCTCCATTTGCTTTTTGCAAAGTTCTTCCGAATCTGTGCGCTGACCGACTCGTGGATGTTTTTGCTGAGCGCTGTATCACCAGCAATCCTGAAATGGGACAGACAAGACAAGTTTAAAGAGATCTTTTGCCCTCCTTGAATACTTCTCCTCACAGAGAGGGCTGGTCCAAGGTGTGATTTTTCCTGCTGTGATGATGATTTCATTCACACAAGGGCTCAAACTTCCCACCGCCGTCTCTGCTGGCAGCTTGGGTGGAAAATCTGGGGCAATAAAAGCAAGCAGAGATAAGGATAGTAAGTCTGGCAGCTACAAAGAGGTATAACCTTATTTAGCTGGTGCCTGGCTTTCTATCACCATTACAGCCCTAGATAAAAACATTCTGTTTTGTTTTTTTTTTCTATTTTTTTTCTTTATGTCTAAAGATTTAACATCAACAGGCTGAGACTACTTTTAGCCTCAACCATGCAGCTGCTTCCAGAGACACTCCAACCTGTCTGATTTCTGTTTGCCCTGGAAATTTTCCTGCCACCCTGCAATATACATGGCCATTCATCCTGGTTAATGTAGATTTACAATAAAGCAGATACATGGACACTCACTAAAGCAGCACAGGCTGCACAAATAACTTAAGCTGAACAACACTTGACCTAAAAACTTAACTGATCTTGCACAGTTTCTTGAACAGATAAGAACACATTCAAATCTCCAGTAAACACAATTATTTCCAGGGAAATTTATTGATTCCATTAATTTGTCAAGGCATGAGCTCTGTTGGAAGAGCAGGCACCATGGTGAACTGATGCTGGGCTAATTACAGCTACCTAAGGCAGGTGAAGCCAGGAAGCAAAGATTACCCCTTACCTTGTAGATGTTGTTTTCAGAAATCCATGTTTTAGCCACAGTCTAGAAACCCAATGTCCATTAACAATAAAAAAAATTAAGAATCTGTCAGGCCCAGAGCCTCCTAATCTGGAGACCCCCAATAAAATAATCAGGGGGTCTGGGCAACTCTGCAGTCATCTAGGCATTCCCCCTCACACCAGCTCTATCAAAGGAATTTTGAGAGCTATTTGGCTAACCAGTTCTTAAAGATCTCCAAAAGATGGAGACTCCTCAGGCAACCTATTCCAGTGCCCCAACTCCCAGAAGACATGGAATACAGTTATTTCCCTTTGTCTTGGAAGCATTCTTTCACATATCTGAAGACTGTTATCATGTCTTCTCTCAGTCTTCTCTTCTCTAGACTAAACAAACTGACTCTTTCACTATTTCTTCATAACTCATATTTTCTAATCCTCTGATCTAGTGAGCTTCTCTGGACTTTCTCCAGAAGGCAGTACCCAAAGTGTTCACTGTTTCCCAACTAAGGCAGCAGAATGGCAGCACTGCTTTGTATTTCTTAAAAGATGAAACTCTACCTACAGACCCCAGCCTGCTGTTTCCACTTATATGTCACATGAGTTGGAGACATTAATTTTACTCAGATTGTTCCAAACTGTAACCCTGTTCTTCAAAGGACATGCAACTTCTATCTTCGTGTCCATGGCACATCTAAGATGTGCTCTCCAGGACCAGTCTCCTCCAAATT
>NW_009953811.1:3675367-3719150 GCF_000747805.2 Chaetura pelagica
TTCCTGCTGGCAACACTCATCCAAGAAGTGAAAGAGACGAGAGCAACTACTTACTCTTGGGAGTAAGGTGAGAGACAGAACCCCCTCTCCCAAGAGTGGAGAGGCACAGATCCCATCCTCTTGCAGCTGAGCTAATCTGTATCTGTAGTTATTCAAGGGTACTAGAGCCAGCAGGATTGTGGGCAGGACAGGGCAGGGTTCCCACTCAGGGTAGCCCACTTTCAACTGAGAAGGGCACTTGGCTGACTGTCACTGCCACATCACCTCTATCTCAAGCAGACAGAAGAACTAGTACCACAAGCAAAACATGGCTTCCAAATGGCACCTGACATCCTGTGCTGTTTACGGAGAAGACGAGGTGTTTGACTTAAAACAGAAAGATCTTCAGATCTTCCTCTAAAAAGAATTCTTTCTGATCACTTCTCCCACTGACAGGGAGGCACGTTGGTCTGGGTTTCCCACTAGGGCCAGGCAGCTGAAAGGTTGGTGAGGCAGCATCCAGGTTAAGCATCATGTTCACTGTTCCATCCTCTGTCTCAGAGGCCCAGCACAGACCCTGATAGATCCCATGCAGTGTGTGCTCCCAGATGCACACAGAGCTCACCTGGCCTTGCATCCACCATACAGTGCACCTTCTGTACTTCCCTAGCATGAGATCACCATGTGAAGTATCTCCTACAGCTTTACCACAGCCACACCTACATGACCCAAATGACACGACACAGAGCATCCCTGACTGCTTCCAGGTCACTTCACAAGAGATGACCCAGCAGCTTGAGAAGACTCCAGCTGTTTTGCCTGCCCTGTGCACCCTGTTAGCTGAGGTGCACATGTGCGTGCAGATTTGTGCCCACTCTCCTTGCACTCACTCAGCCTTTCGGTGCAGACAGGTCCTACGGTCACTCCAAAAGGTCATGAGCACTCTGCTCTGTCCAAGGACACCCCCTTGGTGAAGGCAAGTGTCCTCAACTTGTGCCAGCTGGGAACACTGACCGTCATAATACAGATCTGCAGAAGAAAACCAAGCTGGACACTTAATATGTGGACAACTACCAGCCAAAGTGTCCATTCAGTAACTGATCAAAAAGACCAATCTGCAGAGAGACAATTCACTTTCATTTGCAAAGAACATTTTCTTTCCAAAGCTAACAACACATTTCGCTTCACAAACAAGTATGTTAACAAGCTGTATGAGCACAGATCACGTTTCCCACTTGTCAAATTTTGTTTTGGAAACGTGGGCAGAATGAGTTCTTGGAGCACGATACCCTTGCCAGCTCTTCCAGAAGACCCTTCCTGGCAGCCTCCACAAGGACTTACAAATGCATTTTTGCTATATGAAACTTCTCATTGGGCGTGTAGCTCAGACACATTCTTTTGAGTTTAAGGATGATTTTCTGAAATGCTGGTGGTTTCAGTAAGAAACTGCGGGTACCAACAATTCACAAACTGTCCTCTGCCACCACTAACTCTATGTTCACTATGCAATTCTGGTAATTCCAGAAAAATAATCTTGGTATTTGGGTGTTTCCCAAACAGGCAGAATAGTACTTGTTTATTGAATAAGGGGATGGTCAGACACTCCATGAAGCCCCCAGAACCCACAGTGATGACAACTAGCCTACATCTAAGGTTTCTTCAGCAGTATTAGCACCTTCCAGATGTTAGTTTTCAATCAGAGCAAAAAGTAACAGTGCTGGAGCTAATTTAGTGCAGCAGGATCTTTTCAAACACATGCTGGTGTGACGAATGGTGTGGCCCAAAATGCAGCCCTGGCTGCCAAAGCTGGGCATGGGATCATTCTCCCAGTCACTGCTGAAGAACTATTCTGTTAAGGGTGCAATGCTGTAACATGAGGACTCTGCTTTTATGCCCTACTTTGCCTTGGAGAATCTTCAGGCTTTTATAAAATACTCATGGCTCTGTGTTTATAGCATAGTTAACATCCACTTGCTGTTGGTGTTTTGTTGGAGATGTGGTGGTTTAAGGACACAGGAAAGGGAGGCAGGGATGAACAGACAGAAGTCATATCATATACAATCAACTGCTAGAGTCTGAAAAATGAAAATACCTGAGGTGGGTATCATGAGCATCATCACATCCATACTGAATGCATTTAATAATGAACTTCAGCTCCCATGCTGAGAAGACAATGCATTAAATTTAACAAAGATAATGGGTTCAGACTGTGTTATGATTGTCCTTCCACCATTCCCTAACTCTCCAAATCCACAGGCTATAAATCATCTTGCGTTTCCTTTTAGGACACAAATAGCACCTTAGCATCTTTCTTCCTCCCTTTCCTGCCCAAAATATACCCTTCTCCTACAGGAATCAGCTCAGCTGTGAAACAACCATTTTTTGTTTCAGAGCTGATGAAACTGATGCATATCTAGTCCAACCCTGAATAACAGTTCTTGGCTTTTGTCACTGTTTGACTCAGGTCTGACAACAACGCTCTCAATCCCCTCCCCCTCCCACCCAGGTAGGGAAGGAGGGAGAGAAAAAGAGAGAGACTTGGCTGGATTGAAAACTAAACTACACAGCTTTAATTAAACACTAATAAATGATATAAGAAAATATATACAATTATATGCAAATATGTTCAGGTATGGGCAAAAGCTTCTTGCTTCCTCCCACTCCCAGCCAACTCCCACAGCATCCCCTGAGATTAAGACAGTCCCCAGGAATCCTGGAGATGCTGCTGGAGAAAAGCACAGAATGATGACAGTCAGGAGAGCTCAGACCTAAGGGTCGACGGTGGTGGATGAACAGAGTCCTCTCTGGACGCCGGCCATGGACGGAAGAGAAGGGAAGAAGAAGAAGGAAGGAAGTTGTCTTCTGTGATCTCTGACCTTCCTCTGAGCTTATGTAGATACATGGAATGGAGTATCTCTGGCCAGTTTTGCTGTCTGTCTAACTCAGCCTCCTACAGGGGGGTCACAGATCTCCCCATAGTGTCTGAGCCGGCAGAGCAAAGCTGCGACCTTGGAGACCCAGCAGTTAGAAAAACATTCCAGTGTCTTATCATTTTTAGTTAGAACACACTGGTGCTAGTTAAAAGAAAGTTTACTGAAGGGGAAAAAAAAAAAAAAATCAGTAAAAGGAAAATTGGCTTAATCCTGGCTCAAACCAGGACTTTGAAATTAACTATGTGAAGCTTCTTTTTACCAACTATATCAGTTGGCCCAGTAGATGATGTCACTTCTACCTACCACACATATAAAGAAAATGAAAGAGATTATTAGAATAATACATGATCTGCTATCATGCTGAGCATCACCCAGAACCAAGCAAGGACTTCTAAGCCTAACAGGAATCTGGCTTTTATCTCAGGATCCCCGTTTTGCAGCACCTGAAAGCAGCTACATCCTGACAATTGTTTGGGAAACTCCGGGTTGAAGCTGTTCTTACATTCAGTTGTAAATATCTAAGTGTCTCAACACACAGAATTGGATACCAAGGTCCATAATCTGATGACATTTCACAAATGCTTCCACTGAAGCTAAGAAGGATATTTCTTATGAATAGTCATAAGAAATCTGACCCTGCACATGCTCAAATGTTATTAATAGTATCTAATTTATTTTAGCTGTATCTCTGGGTTCAAAGCTACCACAGCAAATTATCCAGCCACAGCACTTCCAAGCTTTGAGTGGAAACCCCAACAAAGACAAAACCATTACATTTCCTTTTGGATGGGTCTTTGTTAGTGCACTGCAAGCACACATCTCCTGCATCCTCCCTGCCCACAGTGGTAGGCAGCACCTTTGAATCTAGTGCTATTTTTTGAACCTTCATATTGAAGGCAGCCAACTCAAATGCTGTGCTGGCCAAACAGTGCTTGGAAATATTCTTGAGTATGACGACAGAAAACATGGAGATAGCTGTAAGGGATAATGGTGAAGGGTCATAACTCTCCTATACATAGACACAGGCACACACATATATAAACACACATGCATGTATGTGTATAAATGTACACACACACACACTGTACCAGTGATGCTCCAAAATAGAGTGCAGGGATGAACTCAACAACAGTTTGATTTAATGTTGTAAACACCAGCAGTTCCCTTCAGGGAGCCATTTTCACAATTCAAACAACATTGTCTGAGAACTCAGATCTTTGTAAACCATGTCCTTTCCCTGGATGGAAATTATTGTCTGGCTTGTGCTCTCTGGTGCATAATAAACACTGAGGGTCATGGGCACAACTGCAGAGGTTCAGTCCCTGCCAAGGTCATGCAATCCCTCAGTGCAGGCAGGGATGGACGCTGGCATGTCCCAAGTATCTGTTCTCCCTCTCTCTAAGCAGTGGGGAAAGGTGAGGGCCACACTTGCAGCCAGGGACATGGGTGTAATTTAGGTGCCACAGCTCCCTTTCCCCCCACAGAGTCTACAGAGGGAGGTGATACACACATCACCCTTCATTGGCACATCCCAGCCTGCTGTTAATGCTGTAACCTGCTCCAGCTCACAGATCTAAACCACATTTAAGGTCACTTGGGCAATGCGTGACAGAGCAAATAAAATTCCTGCATGCCTTTCAATCCTATACTAGCTTCCTAATTGTTGGACTTTCTCTTCTCCCTCTGAGAGCTGTTTGCTTTTCCTCTGACTGAGCCTGGAGGATGAATCTGGGGCTGCAAGACCCAGCCCAACCTGATGAGGAGAGTAGTATGGTCCCACAGCTGGAAATAAACCAGGACCTCTGCT
The DNA here is from genome assembly GCF_000747805.2 of Chaetura pelagica. NCBI lineage: Eukaryota > Metazoa > Chordata > Aves > Apodiformes > Apodidae > Chaetura > Chaetura pelagica. Next base: position 3,680,087 of record NW_009953811.1, read on the forward strand.
TTCTGCTGCTCACCCTAAATCACTGCAGCCTGAGCCACTGCCCTGAACAGGATGTGGGTTCTGACATGGCAATATATTTAATAAACTTAATTGCTGTCATTAATACAAGCTAGGGAAACATTAAAATGCATCAAGCTGTGGCTAAATTACCCCACTCTTTAGTTACCATCATTTTCCACCTCCTTGTCAAACAGTCACAGTGGAACAACTAAACAGAACATTTCACCTTTGCAACACACTATAAACAGTGCAAACCTCAGTGAAAGATACACTATAAAGAACTTTTCCAATGGAAAGTATAGCCTGTATATTAAACTGGAGAAATCTGTAAAAATGGACAGATTGTACAGGCTGGGGTGTAACCATTATACCAGCAAGTCTTACATATTGTACTGTCTGAGCTACCACACTTCACTGCAATTATTAGCCTCCTTTCTGCCTTTTCTGCCAGCTCCAAGTTTAACATACTGTCCCCCTGCCAAGGCCATTTGATTATAAATAGCAAAACATCACGTAAGTGCAGGCATGTGGGGAGCAGATACAGCACAGAAAATGGGCCATTGGGAAGAAGTATTTACTTTTTTTAGGGTCTGATCCTGTACAAACATTTAGTCATGTGAATAGCTGGCAACTCTTGAGCAGTTTTCTCAAAATTCAAAAAGGATTATTAACCTTAAAGGCACAAATGTAATATCTTGCAAGATCCATTTCTTCCAAGCCTTGTTTGGAAGTTTTTAATAGAAACCTGGTAATTAAAACAACAGGTATATTTTGGAATCAGTTTGCTCTTCACAAACGTTACATATTGAAACAACAACATCTCATGGCCAGGTAGCCACCTCATGGACATTTTACTATTTTTATCCCAATCAGGTTATAATGTACCTGTTAAGTACTCAGGGTTTTATAGATATGTTCCTAATTTTTGGCTGATCCCAATGACCTGATTTCACAGGAAGAAGAAAAGGGAAAGCTGGAAAATGTCACTACACAGAGCCATCTCATCATGTGTACTAATTATCTATCATTTGCACAGCACCAGTGACTTAGGCAGATTTTCTGTGTTCAGCTGTGGAGACAAGGAGCCAAACCCTGCCCCTCACCCAAGTCAGTAGCAAAACTCATAAGTGGAATTTACATAAGTGAAATTGGGATTTTGCTTCATGTGAGCTATAGGGTTCAAAGATGGTTCTCCAGTGATGTTGCTTAACAGAACCAATCCTGCAGACAAAAATCCTCCTTTAATGGGTTGCCATTAAGGCCTTCTTGAAGTGTAAGCACACTGCAAGAGTGCATAATTTATGGGACCACCTGAAGCCTTCTCTGATCATCTCTTCTCCCTAAGCCAGTAGTCTTTCCTACCTCATTACTCTTGGTTACACACAGAGAGGACAACACTACGTAGATGCTGTGGAAGCTGAGGCTGCTGACAGATGCTTGCTGAGAAGTACAGACATATGGAAAGGTGGTACAGGATGCACCTTTATCTCCAACTGCTGCAACACTGAATGCAACCATGAGAGACAGCAGCTCAAGCCTGGACTTGCTGAAAGCTTAAACACATCCAGGCTAAGGAAATGACACAGATGACTATTGAGAGGAGAGCAGAGATCTCCTCCTCCACCATAAAATCCTTTCCCTCCATCAAAGGGGATGATGCCACTGTAGCAGATATAATGGCTAGAATGAGAAAAGAAGTGGTAAAAACCTCACTATTTCCTGGCACAAGCAATCTGGGTGGAAAATGCTTCTTGAGCAATAGCTTGGCAAAAGCAGATCCTACCACAAACTCTGAAGTAACAGATAATATCCGGGTGAGTAACCGTCATCATCCAAAAAGGCATTTTAGTAGCATTTATCACTACAGGATCCAAACCCTTACAAAAATCACTGCACCACTCTCCAGAGAGGTCAATAACTGCAGCATTTATGTTACAGGAACCTTTTCAGAGAGAGGAGGAGTGAGATGCTGATTTTTGCTTAAGAGCTCACTGGGGAGGACAGACGCAGATCTGAAGCCATATCTTTGGAAACCTCCATGCTTTGCTTTCACTGTCCTTCTGCTCTTTAATCCACTGGCATGTATTGTCTCTATGTCAAGGGAAGGTGGATTTGGGATGGGGTATGGAAACGTGGTGAATATTTTAACCCTCCCTACTGAGGTGCCATTTCCATGTCTGACATCTCAAAGGCTGAACCTGATTGGGAGGCAGCCCTGAAAATAAACCACTGCCTTGCAAAGTCAGCCTGCCAGAAGAAAACCCTCTGCCACACAAAAATGGGTGAAAAGCCTTTTGGGGAAGATTGATTTTAAATGGAAGATTGGATTATGGAGAAAATATAAAAAATGACAGAGCAGCCTGTGAGTTTCCATTGGCCACTGGCCATGACATGCAAAAGAAAAAATAAGCAAAGAAAAAAGGAATGAAAACACTTTTAATCGTTTTGTTCCTTTAGGAGGGCCCAGAAGCTGTGTGTCTTACAAGTGCCACGTTTCTTTTCTGCAGTCCAGCAACCAGCACAGACACAGCAGGGCCAAGAGCTGGATGCTTGTTTTGTGTATCTTGGATATAAGGCTTTGGAAAATCTGCCTCTGTGTTATACAAATGGTCACCTCACTCTCTGCTGGGAGTTGCATTCCCATTGTCTATTCTCTATTTCTAATACTGACTTTTGTATCTTGTTTAATTTCCTGAGGCTCAGGTCAGTATAATTTAGAAATGTACCCTTTTTTCATCTCATGAAAGCTGGATTTAATTTCCTAAATTTCCTTTTTTTTTGTCACACAGACAATGCAGTTATTGATGGGACACTGGAAAAAGGGCAGGCCCAGGTCCTGGCTTCTTCTCATCACTTGTTTGTATGAATGCCAGCCACTAATGCAGCTCATAACCAGCTGTAAAATATAACTCATTGGCACTGGCATGGAGGATGAAGAGCAAGAACTTTGCTTTTCTCAATGATTTACATTGCCTTCTGCATACCAAGCCTTTCCTATAATTTTTTAATTGCAAAGGCTGAGCTTCAATCTTATCTTCAGCCTAATTTGTAATCACAGCAACTGACACTCTGCAGTCAGACACTGGTACAGCATTCCCACTGTATTTCTACCACTTTTCTGGTCCTAACTGACTGAATGCCTTCATGAGTGCCCAACTGTTGATTAATGATGGGGGTAGTTCAGCAGTCTGTGTATTGGTAAAACTTCATCAGGAAGAAAGGTGGAATGGTAAAAGACTTTGGAAGGATTTAGTTTCCATGTAATCCCAGGACTGAGAGCACCAGTGAGATGAGATGAACTAGTTAAGAGTCAGAGAAAGGAGCATAAACCCCTTGAAACAAAACCAAACTGTTTGTTCTAGAGCTACAGCTGGAAGTTTTACCCTGCTTTGAAATTTAATTCAATTTTAGGTTTGGTACCAAGTTCTGTCCCTTCAGACCTAGAAAGGTCAAGGAGCGTGTCCAAAATCCACATGGGCTGAGGAAGCAGAGGGGACCAAAACCCTGCTCATAAAGCTCCCCAGCCACAGAGGGGTGCAGACTCCATTCTCTGAATGAATATTGCCAACTCCCAGCAGACGAAGAACTACCTTGAAACTCACTGACAACTTCTATGTCTGTGCTTTTCTTGCCATGTGTTTTATACCTCAGTACTCAGTGCTCATCCCTGGGCTCAAACTGCATCACTACGATGGCTTTGTGGTCAAGCTAGTTACGACACTGGCTCAGTGGTTTTTCTGAGGGGCTACAGATGTTAAGGAAAACTTTCTGTTCCCCTGCAAAATCATAGCCTGATGTTCTTATCTGGCTCATGCTCCATAAACTGCAAAAGGAAATTACCTTTGTGTTAAGTGTGATAGGAAAAAAACACAGCGTAATGCACACTTGGGGTGAGAATATTATCCCATTGTCTCCTTTCTGTGGTAGCTTTTATAACAACTAAAATGATATCTTGCTTAATATGTAATGATCCCTGCCTTAAAAGACTTCTGTTCAGAACGCCCTGGCAGGTGCAACTATAGTGTGGGGTGACACTCAGTCACTCAGAGTAGGTCAAAAGTATATGAGCCACTCTTGTTTCAGGTACATCACCCTTGGGTAACGTTGGTGAAGTCAGGCATGTGCAAAGGCACCATCTAATTAAAAGCACTTAACAGAAGTCTAAAGTATGAGCAGAGTCAGACTGGGTACTCTTCTGTAGTAACTGCAGACAGACAGCACTGCTACAGCCAATCCAGACTCAGCTGAGCCCTCTCTAGAGTTTCCTGTCTCTTCCGTTCAACAAGAGGGTAAACTGCATGTGCAACCAGGTCCTTACTGCACTATCATCTATGAAGCCCTCATGAAGACTTCCTACTTCATGAGGGAGCTCTCAAGTGCTCTGATATTAACTTGGTGAGGACCTCATGCAGAAAGCTACCCAGCTTTCTGCACACCTGCAGAATTTGACCTTTTGCCCTCAAATATAGTTTCTGTGTTCAATAACTTTGGCATATCCCACTGCTGCACCAGAGTCAACACACACAGATCATAATCTCCCCAAGGCCTTACACAGACACCCAATCAGTTGGCGCATGAGTGGATTTCCACAAAAATCTGGAGGACAAAGATGGGAGGATGTAAGAATAAGAGCACAGAGTTATTTAGCAGAGGTTATTATACAATGTGAGAGGAGAACTACTTCCACCCATCAATGCAAAATGATGTTCCCTGTCCCAGGGGTGACTGCTGCTCACCAAGGGTGCCTTGCTGCTTGCTCACAGGTGTATCTTTTGTTAGGGTCCTTCTCCATCAAATTCCGAATGAAGTCTTTAGCTGCAAAAAAAATATATATCACAACACAATTGAGACAATAATTCAAAGCAATGGGGTTAATGTTCAGTTCTGCTGCAGGACTGTCAGCCAACAGCATTGACTAGGCTACCAAGTGCCATCTGCCCACAGCACCAGAAAATGGCCCTGGGTCATTTGGAATTTATTAGTATAGATATAACCAAAGTGACTTAGGACTAAATTCAGGCTATTTAGCATTTAGATAAAAGCTAAAAGAATCTACTCCTGCAAGCACAGTTAGGAGTTGGACGGATAATTTAGAGTTGGTAGATTCCAAGCTTGCCAGCTCCCAGCTCCTGGGTGAGCCAAGTGCCTCTGATGACCCTACGGGTCTGAATATGGCCACATATGCAGGTAAACTGGGTGAGAAAGGAAAGGAGGAGGTCAAATGCCACAGTAGGAGGAGCTTCTCATTGCTAACTCCAAGCAATCACACATATGGACAGCTGTGAGGACACACAGGGTATTTAAAAATAAGTTACTGAGGAAAATGGACTCCCTTGGGCATGAGGTAGTGTGTTTTTAATCAAGTCTATAATGGAGAAAAGGGAGATTGCAGCATGGCCTGTATCCAGTAGCTTCAGGAAAGAGTAGCTGAAGGAGCCACAGCAAAGCCAAATATGGCAGGAAAATCTTTGTGCTGATTTAGGTGATGGACTTTACCCCCAAAATGCAAAGAGGTCTGCCAACAGACCTTCATATTTTCTCAGAAAACCAGTATGGGCTTAAAAAATACTTCTCATCACATATATCTTCAAGCAATCCATCAAAATGATATCTGGACTGCAGATGTAAGCAGCATGAAATATTGTTCTATGCAGAGATAACAGGATATATGATCATCCTTAAAATAAAACACTTCTTTTCATATCTCTCCTGCCTTCATCAGTAGTACTAATGAATCCGAAAACTACATTTCTAAGGGTATTCTTGTCTGATGAAATGTTCCTAAATTTCTTTTCTTCTCCTACATGAAATGGCAGATGTTCTCCTAGGTTGGGCAGAGCAAGGGCACTGAGCTTGTATGACTCCTTGGAGAACACAAAGCATGTCAGTGGCACATGCATGGCAGTGCTGAACATGCCCCTGCTGTCACCTCCTGCCCCCCATGCTGGCAGAGCAGGAGCTGTGCTGGAGCTGGAGCCTTTAGGCACATTTACCTGTAAGAGGGTTGTGTACCTACCTTGCTGCCAGGCTGAGGAGAGCTATGGATTGAATGTGCCCTGCACTGGGTGGGGAACTGGGTGAGCATGTGGGCAGCTTTCTGGATCTGACCACGTGGACAGTCCTCCTAGCTTCTGAGTCTGTTTGCCTGCCTCATTTGGAAGCAATTAATTCCTGCAACAGACACTGCAGACTCACTTTGGACCTGAGGTGCAGTTTCAACAACAGCCAAACTAATTTTCCGTTTCATTTTTTAATGACACATAAACCATCTGCATTGTATTTGGATATGATGGAGAAATGAAACTGCTTTGTCTTCTTGGGACTGTCTTCTTCTGTCTTCATCTTGTGTTCCAGCATTTCAGTGCTTTGGGTGTGACTGGACAAAATGGTGCTTAATTTGTTGAAATTACATCTCGTAACTATTTGAGCTGAAAGAAATGCAGGTTCCCAATGGTTTTCCATGGAAAGGAGCTCTGCACGTGACAGGCTTTCTCCCACTCAGAGGAGGAGATCTGCAACAGGCATGGTTGGTGCAACTGCATGAGCAGAGGCTTCTTACCAGACTCGGAGATGTCATCCCAATACGGAGAGTCAAACTCATACTCTGCCTTAAGGATCTGCTCGAAGAGTTTGGAGTCGTTTTCATCATAGAAAGGAGGATACCCACAGAGCCTAATGGGGAAGAAGAAAAGAGACACGTGACCCTTGGACCTATCTCTGCCAAGAAGGTGTGAAAGAGGGAGGGAGAAGAAAAAAAATGTCTCCTTTAATACTTTCCCTATTAAGTTTCCAAGCAGGCAAGCGCTGCTGTGAGAGAAGTTTGTTCAGGGACATGTAAATCCACTTGTGAAGACTGGCACTGTCTTGGACAAAGAGGAATTCTGCAAGGACACCTAGTGTAGTTGATCCTACACCAACTCATGCAGATCTCTTGACCTGCCTCTGCTTGTTTTTGGGTGTTTAGCCAGAGGAATAGCTTTATTACACAGCTGTGACCCCTTCCACCCTCTTCTATACATGCGGTAAGAGGAGTTTTCATGGACTACATCCTACAGCCACAGAGCACCAGTCCTTGTCATCCCTCAGCACAACCATTCCTCATCCAAGAGTCTTCTCCACAGCAGCTTCCGTGCTATGGTTCTCCTGGATTGTTCTCACCCAACACCTTACAGAAGCCACCTACACCAGTTTTAGTCTCTCCCACATGGTGGAGAGGCAGAGCTGTGGCTCAGCAGATGTAGGGGCACAGCAAAGCCCCAGGAACTGGAAACACAGAAGAGGTGGTGACACCTATCCAGCTACCTGCATGGCATCAGGATGGGCTTTGAGCACAACCTGTGGTCTCTATATTGTGCAAGAGACCGTGGCTGTACAGGAAGCCTTGTACAACTGGGCAGCCACTGGCAACCTGCAGGGTCCTCTTCTCCAGCACAACCCGGAGGAAGAGCTGGTGCAAAGCAGGACAAGGAGCCCCACAGAGGGTGCCTCCACGGGATGTGTCTGCAGCTTGTGCCATGCCCTGTGTCCCCAGGCACAAGGAAGAGGATGCCTGGGAGTCATTCTACCTCTGCAGCAGAGCCTGCACAGCCTGCACGTGGACCTGCTGCCGTTGTGGCAACACACAGAGAGCTTCTCCTTTTCTGTCTTCTGCAAATGATTTTGCTGCCCACATCTAATTGTCTACCTTGCCTAAAGAAAACAACAGTCCTGTCCTGATTTTTAGTATTTACAATCAGACTTTTCAGAAAAGCTAGCCCCAGGACAAGAAGGACATTGAACATTACTTGCCTAGTTTAAGCTAAAACCCTCAGCACCCTCCCAGTGCTGCAGCCAGGAGGATAGTCCCTCTAGAGGGGCAGGGCTCCTCCAGCCCTGCAGACATGGGAGAGCCACATTCAGCCCTGAGTTAAACAAAAGCAGTGATAAAACTCATGTGTCAGAAATCCCTCCCATCCAGCCAATGCTACATGCAGTAGACTGTCTCTCTCTGTGCAAACATGCCTGCAGAGATATGTCTTTTTCAAGTTTTAATAGCAATGTCACAAAGTGCCAGATTTGCCTCTGAGGCTGGTTCAAGGTTTTAGCAAACCCATCCTGCTCACAGTTAAGGAAGCCTTTCTGCCTCTTGTCTTGTACAGCCTGGGGAAAAGGAGGCTGAGGGGAGACCTTCTCACTCTCTACAACTACCTGAAAGGAGGTAGCAGTGAGGTGGGGGTTGGTGTCTTCTCCCAAAATAACAAGTGACAGGATGAGAGGAAATGACCTCAAGCTGCACCAGGGAAAGTTTAGATTGGGTATTAGGAAAAATTGCTTTACCAAAAGGGTTGTCAAACACTGGGACAGGCTGCCCAGGAAGGTGATTGAATCACCATTCCTGAAGGTGTTTAAAAGATGTGTAGATGTGGTGCTGAGGAACATGGAACACTGTAGAGTTAGTTAATGGTCAGACTGGATGATCTTAAAGGTTCTTTCCAACCAGAACAAGTCTGTGATTCTGTGTGATTCTGTATAGAGATGACACATTTTTTTCTCTTATCTCTAGTGTATAGTGGAAATTATTCTTTCACATACTTTGCCAATATTGAAACGATCCTTTTTTTCCTGCAGTTTTCTCAAACTTTGAGTCAAGCAGCCTCAATAAAGTATTTAACTGGGGAGAGGCAGCCATTATAAACAGGCTCAAGATCTGGCTGAAACACTACACTGTAACAACAACAGAGCAAGGAGGAGGGAGGAATTGTAAGAAATTAAATACTCAAGATATTTATAACCCAAAGACAGGCAGCTGCCCTGGAGGTTATTTGAACCAGCTCAGCACTTGAGGGTGAAAGGAGCAATGTTTTGTTAGCTCCAAAGAGCCAGTGTGCTTGATAAATAATTTAAATGCTGAGTGAGATGTTGATCTGCATCAGTTCCACATTGACCTGGAAGAACTCTACTGAAATGTGCAGCATTATAATGAATCACTGTGCTTCAACTGAATCTGAAATCTCCTCTTTTATCTTGCAAAGCAGCTGAGCCAGTCCTCACCTGTGTCCCACTGGATGATGGACATTCTCAAGAGCAAGTAAGATAAACTCATGGCAGGCAAGTAGGACTGCACACCTACTGAATGGGCACCCTCTTGTGTGTGGGGCTCAATGCAGCAACTCCTACGTGAAACCCAGTGGTGGAAGCTGCATCTGAGAAGAGCCATTAAAGACAGTGCATAACAAAAGCTAAAAAGCCTCCATGCACCTGGATAAGGAAAAACAACTGGCAACCTAACACAGAAACTGGATCCACAGCCAGGATCCAACTCTACAGGTATCTGTGAAGAACATTTATGTAACTTGCTTAAATACACATTTATATAACTGGTGCCTCTCCTGCAGGGAAAGGCTGAGACAGCTGGGGTTGTTCAACCTGGAGAAAAGAAGGCTCTGGGGAGATCTCATAGTAGCCTTCCAGTACCTGAAGGGGCTACAGGAAAGCTGGGGAGGGGCTTTTGACAAGGACATGGAGTGACAGGACAAGGGAGAATGGTTTTAAACTGAGAGATTAGATATTAGGAGGAAATTATTTAGTGTAAGGGTTGTGAGACACTGGAACAGAATTCCCAAGGAAGTTGTGGATGCCCCAACCCTGGTAGTGTTCAAGGCCAGGTCAGACGAGGCTTTGAGCAACCCCATCTAGATGGATGTGTCCCTGCCCATGGCAGGGCAATGGAAATAGATGATCTTTAAGGTCCTGTCCAACCCAAACCATTCTGTGATTCTGTGATTCTACTTAACTTCACAAATATCAGCACCTGCGTCCCATGGTCTTGTGGGGGGAATGTACACAAATTGATCTTCACCTTCCTCTTTTGTCACAACCCTCAAGATTTTGGGTGCTTTATTGAGGGCTTTGGTAATGCTAGAGTTGATAGCAACAGCCTCACAACTGTTAGGATGGCCACTATGGTAGAGATCCCCAGGCTGGAGGGGATCCAAAGGTACTCAGAGCCATCCCTCAATCCCTCTTCCCTTTGGGACATATTGGGCTCTGTGTAAGAAACAGAGAGAATCATAGAATGGTTTGGGTTGGAAGTGACCTTAAAAGTCCCTTAAAGGGACCTTATGAAGCTTGACAGCCCTTCATTAATTTCTTGCCTTCCTCAGCATTTTCCTTAAACAAAAGCCAACAGCTCCAATAAAGCACTTCAAGGCAAGCAGGCAGCCCTGAGCATGCCGGGGCACTGGCAGGCTGCTCTGCAGAGAGAAATCATTCTCTTAAAATGTGCACTGTACTAATTACCTTGGCAAAGGTACAAGAGCACAAGTTAGGGCTGCTGTGATTTATACATGCTTGTGGCAATGAAAGGTAGGAGTAAATTTCTGAGCAGCACTGAGCTGGAGGGCTACAACCCTGTAAGGGTGGGAGTAGAGGCAGGAACCCCAGGCCTCAGTCCCTCCAAAGCTTTTAAGCTCTTCCTCTGCTTCTCTGCACAGCTGAAGTATATACACAGTTCTCCCACAGCATTCTTGTAGATACACTGAGGAAGTGTGGACTTGATGGTCAGGTAGTGAGGTGGATCATGAACGGGTTGAGAGAAAGAAGTCAGAGAGTTGTGGTCAATGGGACAGAATCTAGTTGGAGCTCTGTGACTAGTGGAGTCCCTTGGGTCAGTTCTGGGACCAGTACTATTCAATATTTCCATCAATGACCTGGATGAGGGAACAGAGTGTGCCCTCAGCAAGTTTGCTGATGACACTGAACTGGGAGGAGTGGCTGACACACCAGAAGGCTGTGCTGCCATTCAGAGAAACCTGGACACGCTGGAGAGTTGGGCAGGGAGAAACTTGATGAAATTCAACAAGGGCAAGTGCAGAGTCTTGTATCTGGGGAAGAACAACCCCATGTCCCAGTACAGGTTGGGGGCTGAGCTGCTGGAGAGCAGTGCAGGGGAAAAGGACCCGGGGGTCCTGCTGGACAGGAGGATGACCATGAGCCAGCAATGTGCCCTTGTGGCCAAGAAGGCCAATGGCATCCTGGGATGTATTAGAAAGGGGGTGGTTAGTAGGTCAAGGGAGGTTCTCCTCCCCCTCTATTCTGCTTTGATGAGGCCACATCTGGAATCTTGTGTCCAGTTCTGGGCCCTTCAGTTCAAGGACAGGGAACTGCTTGAAAGAGTCCAGCACAGAGCCACAAAGATGATGAAGGGAGTGGAACATCTCCCTTATGAGGAAAGGCTGAGGGAGCTGGGTCTCTTTAGCTTGGAGAAGAGGATACTGAGGGGTGACCTCATCAATGTTTACAAATATGTTAAGGGTGAGTGTCAGGAGGATGGAGCCAGGCTTTTTTTTCAGTGATGTCTAGTGATAGGACAAGGGGCAATGGGTGCAAAATGGAACACAGAAAGTTCCACGTAAGCATCAGAAAAAGCTTCTTTACTGTGAGAGTGACAGGGACAGGCTGCCCAGAGAGGCTGTGGAGTCTCCTTCTCTGGAGATATTCAAACCCACCTGGTCACGTTCCTGTGTGATATGCTCTGGGTGACCCTGCTCTGGCAGGGGGTTGGACTGGATGATATTTTGAAGTCACTTCCAGCCCCTAAGATTCTATGATTCTGTGAGGTATCTGTCTCTGTGTCTGGGAGGTCATGGTAGCCCATCACAGGGTTACATGGTTGAAGGTCTGATGTATGAGGAATCAGCATCATGCAGGAGGATGCCAGGGCTGCTGGAGGCTCAGCACAGGGCAGAAAACAAACTCTTTTGGCACTGCTCTTCCTTTGCTGATGAGAGCTTGAGAAGTGTTAGTCACTATCAAAGGTCTTAGACAGGGACACCCCTCCAAACCAGACCCCTGCTTCAGAGTGGGCTGAGTGTAGGGTAGGGGGTTGATCCTGACTTGGCCAGTGTTGGGGATGAACCTCCTGCACAGGGAGACCCCAAGGATGTTCCTCTGGGTGGTAAATCATTGAGGACTTATAGGAGAAAGCATGTGAGAAGGGAGCAAGCTCACTCAGACAGAGAAGGTGGCACGTGGGAGGGGTGCACCAGGGCACCTGGCATGGTCCTCCCTGTGGGTTCCAAAATTTTAACTGTCTTGCTGTCCTTGCCCTTAAAATCAGTTTGGGAATATGCAGAAGTTTTAACATTACTTACTTGAATATGTTAACACTAGTGGCTTTGCAGCAAGGGATGGGAAAGCCCCAGTAAATTGGCCTCTCGTGCAATTTATGGTTGGAGGAAATACTGCTGGACTTCCAGCAACTGGGCCACCTTCCAAAGTCCATAATAAGTTTTTATTTAATTCTTACAGAATCAAAATCCCACCAACTTCATTTCCATCTGCTGGGACATTTCTGTGTGAAAAAAATGACCTCACTATCAAAGGTTCTGCTGGTTTTCTTCAGATATGCAGAATTACAAAAATAAGCCCTCTGTCTTCAATGTGAAAAAATCCTGCATTGTCCTGGGGGAGCTTCAGGCAGCTATTAGTTGTCATCATTTTCTTGCAGTTTAGCCAAATAAAAGCTTTTCAGAACTATTTAGCAACTTTATCACAACAGCAACAGATTTTCCCTTAACCTCCTATTCCCAGTCTTGCCTTAAAAATAATGGGATGCAGATAAGAAAAACACAGGTGGATGTACAAAAGAAAGATGTTGCCAGAAGTAATTTCTGGAAGCCATCAGGAGAGTACAAGAGGAATATCAGGAACATCTTCTGCTCATCAGTCAGAGAAATTAAATCCCTGCAAGCTCTTGTCACCTATTGGGGGTGATATTAAAGGTCAAAAAGAACCCATTCACATGATCAGTGCACAGGCTCTAACACAAGAGTTAGGGTTAGTTTTACAAACCATTTTGTAGTGAGATTAAAGCAAAGGACTCAGTAAGTGCTCAAAGACCTGAGATGTATGGAGTGGGAAGTCATCCAAGCACTATTTATAAGGATAAACACATGTATTTCTTCTTATTTTGGGAATGAACCTTCCTAGTGGCTGACACTGGTGCTCTCATGAAACTGTGGACAAGGACATGTTTTAGCATGGGGAATAAAAAAAAAAAAAAAAAGCAATCAATAAGGAGCAATCATTTGGGGTGTCTTCCCAGTGTTTAACTGTGCTATCCTGAGCAACCCAACATGCCTGTGTGCATTGTGCCAGCACTAATTATCCTTCCAGTACCAAACAAGTCAGTTACTCCTCACTTTCTTACTTAGGCTTCTGTGTGATGCCAAGCAGGTGAGATGACTGACCAGCTTATCCCAGTCATGACCCCAGCATGATGGTGGAAACTCTTCCTGATATAACATACTTTATACTGTTCCTGTTAATCCTTGCATGCAAACACTGATGATTTCTTGCATATCTACTTGAAAAATAAAATCAACTAAGCAGCAAAGAAGTACAGGAAAGCATGACCCAAGATTTTTCTCCAAATACTCACTGTTTATAAACAAAAATAACAAACCAGTAATTCTTTTGTCCTACCAGTTATCAGAATCCGAAGAAAATTCAGGGCAAAATGTGTTCAGCAGAAAATGTGTGCAGAAGAAAGAGGAGGTGTTGATTATGAATAACCAGGAGCTGAGGCAGAACATTCTGTGGCCTCAGGTGGTTTTCACATCTATTAACCTAATCTTCATTATATCAGATATGATGCATTTAGTATTTTATCTCCCCAAGTTTTTGTGACCCCTCTGTGACCCAGAAAGGTCCAAAATACTGGGCATCCAGGGAAGTCTCTCACTCTTTGTTTTATATTTTGAAGATGAACATGTTATCAAAACTACCTTGTAATAAGTAGAAAGCTGAGCTCAACAACGAGGCTGTTTCAAACTGAGAACTATTGCAACTGGAAGAACAGGAAATTTCAAGCTGCTAAAATTAGTCAGTGTGGATAATGACTTCTCATGCAAAACAGGTTTTGATAAAAACTGTTGGTGCAGCCTCTGCAATCTGCGTGTCATTAACAAGAAGCATTGGAGACTGGCACTGAAACAAAAATATTCTAAGACCTCCTTCACCTTGCATATCACAGAAACAAATATTTGTCTAGAGCGTCGGTGCCCCAGAAACAGTTTGTTCTCCCAGTGTCAGAAACTGGAGGCTCTCATGTGAGACTGAGCTTGTGTCTGGAGGCACTCGAACCACTTGCTGTAATAATAGCTCAAAGCATCTTTAATTTATGCCTGGCTTCTCTGTTGGATTCCCCTGAGTTTCCATCTTCTTAAATGACAACAACCTGTTCAGAGTGGCTGTGGGAAAGATGGGGAGGTGATGTGCTTGGATTGCCCTGTGCATAAATATAGCACTGAATGGCTTGGGCACATTCAAGGATCTCCAGCTGTGCTGACTGTGGAGTTGGAAATGGCATATTCATCTGGATGTGGTGATACACTGGAATCAGTAACTCCTGCTTTGGGCAGGACTAACTACCAGCATTGCAGGGTGGCTATTCTGGTGCTCGTGGCATCTCAGCACCGTGTTGTGCTGTGCAGGGTGAGCTCTGTGCTGGCTCTGCTCCCTCTGCTGCTGTGGCACTGTGAGACAGCAAACCTGTGTGTTAACCCTGTGCCCATCACTGGTGGTCTCAGACACCTCAGCAGGGCTACTTCCTACCAGCTTAGGGAAGGACCCCTCTTCCTCTCTGTCTTTACTGTTCCCCTGACATCCACTTTCTTACGAGGTCATATCTGCAGTTTCTGGCTATTCCTGGAAGCAAGGATGAGATGCAGTTCATGGCTAGGAAACATAAGACATGGGTTGGCTTTCTAGGCTCCTATTGCAGTCAGCAGAGATGGATTCAATAGAGTCCGGAGAGTGTTGCAAAAGTACCACGGAACAGATGAAGCCACGCTGTGAAGGCAGGGGGCTGAGTACAGAGGGTGTGATCCAGCCTCAGCATGGGCATCTGGTGCAATTTGACATGGTCCATGGTCTCCTGCTTGGCCTCCATCTGCCACCCCAGAAGGCCTCTGCACTGTGTTACACTTGCCAAATCCACGTGGCTGTCCTGGACACTCCAGAGTTGCACTAAATGTGCACGTTTGGGCAAGTGAAAGGCACATCCTGGTGAAATGGCTGCTTGCATGCACCCAGGTTGGGCTGAGGTGCCCACATGTAGAACCTAGTGCCACTGGGGAAGCTGTCAAGTGCATAGGACCCTTTTCCCCAGCTTGCAGGTATGCCATGGGGGGCTGGATTATCCTGCAGCCACAGCTTGAAACCAGGTGGGAGGTCAGTGTAGGTGACTGAAACAGCACTAAGCACCTACATGAGGGCACCCAAAGCAAGCCCCAGAGTGCTCCTGACTGTAACAGGAGCTGAAGGATGTGGCTCACAGGCAGAAAAAGTCAAGGAGGTGGTTTGATCTCAGCCCCAATCCCACCCAAGCAGCAGCAGTCTGGCAGACACATGACCACACTCCTTCTATAGCAACATGTTACTGCCATTCACTCTGACTCTACATGATACAAATCAGGTCCTTACTACCTGAATCACAGAAACCCTCAAAAGGTTTCCTTGTGCTGCAAGCATGAATTCACAGGGACTCATTCTTACTAAACTAATTTAGTAGCCTTCAGGGTTGGGAATTCCCCACACAACAAGCAGGGAATTTAGATTTTAGGAGAGCATATGTCTTTGTTGACAAGCCCAGCACGTGCTGATTTGGAAACAGAGCAGAAAAGGACTGAGCTGAACCCTGTAGAAAGAGCAGTTTTACTCAGGAAGGGGGAGAGGTTTATGAATGAGATTGAAACCTTGCACCTCTCACAGATGTGTTCATTAACATTGAGGGAGGTTTTCCTCCCCCTCTACTCAGCCCTGGTGAGACCTCATTTGAAGTATCGTGTCCAGTTCTGGGCCCCCCAGTTCAGGAGGGACAGGGATCTACTTGAGAGAGTCCAAAGGAGGCTACAAAGATGGTGAAGGGACTGGAACACCTGCCTTAAGGGGAAAGGCTGAGAGACCTGGGGCTTTTCAGGCTAGAAAGAAGACTGAGGGGGGATCTAATTAATGTCTATAAATACATGAGGGCTGGGCACCAAAAAGGCAGGGACAACCTCTTTTCACTTGTGCCCTGTGATAGGATGAGGAGTAATGGATTCAAACTCGAGCACAGAAGATTCCACCTCAACATGAGGAAGAACTTCTTTACTGTGAGGGTTACAGAGCACTGGGACAAGCTCCCTAGAGAGGTTGTGGACTCTCCTTCTCTGGAGACTTTCAAGACCTGTTTGGATGCCTTTTTGAGTGATCTGCCATTGTTGTGTTTTGTTTTGGTTTTATTTTTGTTGGATTTTTTTTGGTCCTGCTTTGGCTGGGGGGTTGGACTCAGTGATCTTCAGAGGTCACTTCCAACCCCTAATATTCTGTGATTCTGTGATTAATTGGGTGATGAAGGACACATTGCTCAGCACTTCTGCATCCATATTCCTTATCATGATGCATAAAAGCAACAAGTGAAATAACATGTTTTCTAGCAAAAAGACCTTTGGTGCATGAGCCATGGTGGAATGGGACTGAAAACTTTGAGAAAAACAGAGGCAAGTTTATCTCCAGGCAACCAGGATGCAACAGTTCACCCCTCCTGAGGGCTGCCTGATAGACACATATTTTCTTGGTGAATATTTGACAATAAACTGAACCTGAGCAGTGGGTGAGTCTGGAAGTCAGGCAGAGTACTACTGTCTTCCACCTGCATCCTCCTTCCTCCTGCTCTCTGAAGCTGAGCAAAGCACTTATGAAAGTAACAGAAAAGATTCTGCCTGATTGTCCTGTCATGGCTGGCAAGGACCAAAAATGCCAAAAAAGCCCCAGCCTCTGGGCCTTCCATGCTCAGGTTTCATGTGAAAGATGGCAAGCTTGGGTCAGCACACACCATCTTCATTTAAAGGAGCACTATGGAATGGTGTGTGAAGTAGCTTCTGAGGTATTCCAGCATGGCTGCAGCATGTCCCACTGGGCTTTCTCACAAAGTCAGAATCAGCACTGTTGCTTTTTCTTTGTTATGCAAAAGTTTTTTTGCATCCTGCTGTTGATGGCTGCTCCAAGATAAATCCATCCCCCTGCAAATTTTTGCACTCAAAAAGTTTTCAAGTATTCATGTAGATTAGAAAACCCAGTCTTAAAGCTGATGTTTTTAAGTAGGGTTTTGTTTTAAATAAATAAACACACATGCAAATACACATGTTATCTTAATAATAAAAAAGTTATTTTGAGTAGCATCTAGCTTATGCTCAAGATAAAATGAAAATGTAAAGAATGAACATTTGCACAGAGTGGATTATCCAGCAATAAGGTTCATCCTGGCAAAAATAGTTCTACTACACCATCAAAAAGTTATTCGTGTTGACAAGCCATGAAATGTTTGCATAAGGAGAAAGGGAACAAAGTAGGAATGTTTTAATGCTGTGCCTCATTGGAGCTGCTTTTTCCTTCAGCTTTGTATAACTGTGACAGTTGTGTAAAAGGGACAAATACAAAAAAGGGAAGGCACTGGTAATGCTGGCAGGAAAAGACATTTCTTTCCACAGCAGTCGACAGCTACACAGCAGCTCTGTGCCCTCTTGCACAAAAGGAACAGGTTTGTTTTGCTCTGCGCAGTCACCCCAAGTCAGCCCATGGTGACAGCCTGACCTCCTCTCACAGACCTGCATGAAAAGCTCCTGCTGCAAAGTCTGCACAGAAGCCAGCAAGGCAATTGTTATCTGAATGACATACATGGACTCAGGAGCCCGAGCACTGAGCACAAAACACCCCAGGAAAGCAGGTCCCTAAACCAGAGGGAGTCTTTCTACAGGTTCACAGACAAGTTCTGCATTTTCCTCTCAACCCAAATATTAGAAGTGATCTAGTGTGCTCATGCACACAGATCTGGATTCAGATGATGGAGCCCAGAAATGTCACGGGTGCTCTTCTCTGGAGAGCACTAATGAGCCCTGGTACCACAGTATCCTTGTAACCACAGTGGCCAGGACATCTCCCCAGTCCTCCCAAGTGCTGTCACTGGTGCAGAAGGTGGCTTACCTACTGCCATGGCTCAAGTACTTCAGGTGCACCCACATCTAGAGTATGGCTGGCTGCCTCACTTCATGGAGACATGAGGACAGTCAAGCAGAGGAACAGATTGCCCACGGACCTTTTGCTGTCTCCATCTTCAGAGGATTAAAAAACCTGACTGTAGAAAGCCCTAGGCAATCTAGTCTGATCTCAAGGACAGGACCTCCTCAGGTGCCTTCCAAACTAAGTTATCCTAATAAGACTTTGTGTAGAAGGGTGACAAGTACTGAATAAGGACAGGCACTAAATCTCCGTAAACATGAGTTTTGAGACCTATCCACCACTTAGGAGAATGCACAGAAGTCCTGATCCCATGGCTTTCTCAAGCAACCAATCCCCACTACTTTGAGCAGCATTTAGTCCCACTGGAGGAGCAAATTTCAGCCATGAATGCAGAGCTTAATGGCTTGATGAAGGGTGACAGACTGACAGGGTAGAAATTAGCTCCTCTCTGCTATGGGCCCTGGTGGTTGGATGTCCCTCATTTTTAGTAAATTCTCAAAAATGATGCTTTGATGGCAATAATCCACTGCAGCACATTAAAAGCTCTTCCCCCCTTGCCTCACCCTCCCCAGATAACAAAAAAACATTATAGTGATGCCTGGAGAAAGGTGGCATGTCAAGATAGGTCCATGGTTATGATGCTGCGCTCTGTGGGTGTGGCCAAATCTGTTTCTTGTCATGGCTAAGCTGAGCAGGGGAGGGGACAGGCCCACTAACATCACAACCTGGACAAGCCCCAACTATTGCACACCATGTAGCTCAGGCAGGAGCAAGGATTTTCGCTTTTAAAGGGTCCTGATCAATTCCCTACCATTTGTGCCCAAATTTCAGCCTTTCTGTAACTGGAAGGTGCCCAGGGTTCATGTTACCCTGGGTCACAATTGCTAGAGATTAACTTTTTTAGGCCAGGTTAAGTGGGTAACTGTATGGTAGGAGAGCATGTTGCAGGTCCCAGAGCTGCCTGTGCTGAGACACAACAGATACTCACAGGATGTATGCGATGACCCCGATGGACCAGCAGTCCACAGCTTTGCTGTAGGGTTTCTGGGCCAGCACTTCAGGAGCTGAAAGCAGAATGACAAACAAGAAAATGTTACAAGGCCAAACATTTGAATGGGGTCAAGAGGTAGGACCCTGAAACTTGAAGCTCCCTGAGACCTTGTGTTGCCCTCCACATGCAGCCCTTGGACTTGCAGATATTCTGTATAAAATCATAGAATCTTTTTGGTTGGAAAAGACCTCTGAGATTATCCAGTATTAAACTCTGTTGAGTCCACTGTTAAACCATGTCCCTCAGAACCATGTCTTTTAAACACCTCCAGGTACCCTCCTGGGCAGCCTGTTCCAGTGTTTTGATAACTCTGTCAGTGAAGAAGTTTCTTCTAATATCCAATTTAAACCATCCCTGACACAACTTGAGGCCATTTCCTCTTGTCCTATCACTTGTACCTAGACAAACAACCACCTTGCTACAATCATGATGGTTTTGGAGCTCATATTCTCACAAAGAAGGATGACTCTGAACGTGGAGCAAATTCTGCATTTTCTGACTCCAGGAACATAAAAGAAAACCAAGAACAGAGAAATCCATGAGAGTTGGATGGCCACCACCTCCCTGTCAGAGGAACTTTAGGTGACTTGGAGTAAAACGAGGCCAAGCCTTGCAAGGGTACTGAGATGCACATTCACTCTGACAGCCCCACAGCTCCACCACATCCTGCTGCCCAGCTGGGGATTTCAGAAAATGCAGTGAGCCAGGGAGGTGATAGGTCTGCAGGAGAGGAAGGAGAGCTGTCACCACACCTCCCAGCAGCTGCCTTCCAAAGCCTGTGGGATGTCAGAGCCAGAGGGAGGCATCTGTCCTTCTGCTTCTGGAAACAGAAACATCTCAGAGAGAGAAATGACAACCAGAAGGAACTGGAGACATGCACAAAGGAACTGAGCCTTCTGCCTCCATAGCTTTGAGCCAACATAGTCTGAATTCTGCTAGAAGTGAGAGTCTGGGCATTTAGTGAAACTCTTCTTGGGTCTGCTTTCCTTTCTTACACTGGGAAGAGTTAAAAAGGTTTGGTTTTTTGTTTGTTTGTTTGGGAGCCTGGAGCATTATGTTTTCCCTATTGAGACCTTGCAGTGCAAATGCTTAAACCTAAATTTTAAAACTCTGTGACTCTAATCTTTTTCATGTAAAGAAAAAAAAAAAGCAGAATGTCCACAGTAATGCAAGAAATCACTGTTTGTGGCATTTCTACTGCAGACTTGCCACACTGGGTTTTAAAAAACACAGTATTTTCTCTAAAAACTTTGGAGTTCAAATGCTGCAAAAAAAATAATGAAGAGGCAAGTCCCAGCAAAAGTATTTCTTAAGGATTATACCTTCCTATGCTACCAACATCAAAGCAGCTAATTACTTGAAGAATAGCAAAAAAACATAGTTGTGAAGCACATAAATGTATTAAAACTTGAGCCTCACATTTAGTTGCTACTTATGCTTTGGTGTATTGGTAAGGGCTCTTTGAAGAGTTATCTTCTTAAGCTAGACAAGTCAACAAAGCTAAGGTCAAAACTGCCAGCAAGGAAGGGAACTGGAAGGAATAATGAGAAATAGAAAAGACTTTCTGGTGTTTGGGCATGAAAGCTTAGAGAAGGGATTGAAAGGAAGACAGTGTATGGGGCAGATGAGGGCATCAAGGCTGCATTTCCACAAGCAGCAGAATGATGGAAAGGGTTAAGCCACCGTGTGGAGACATTGAAAAAAGGAAGAAAATCCAGGGCAATGTGGGTAAAAAATAGCTGGCAGCCAGATTGTGATTACTCTTAAAGATATGTGATCACTCATAAAGGGTATGTCCCAGTCTGCAGCACAGGGCAAATATTAACCCTGTCTTCATGTCATCAAGCAAAATGGTCCCACTGTATGCAAAAGTAATTAAGATTATGGTTCTGTTCATATATTGTTAATCCTAACACATTGCTGTAATGTGTGAATACTCCAACACTTATCTGCTACATGCCAAAGGAAGCTTCCACCATTCCTAGCATGAATAACTCCCACCCTGGCCCTAGGTGTTTGGCAGAAACCTGCACCCCAGTTCCCAAGAAGCCTTTCATTCCTTCCAGGACATGGGCAGGCTGCTGTAGTCTATCAAGATAAAGGTTAAAATGTTCTTACAACAAGAGGGGACAGAGCTGTGGAAACCCAACAGGAGCCTTCGGTTGACACCCAAAAGGTAATTCCTTTCCCAGTGGCTGGGTCTGCATGTCAGGTTGGTGTGAGTCAGTCTGGGGAGGGGTGAATTTGAAGAAAAATTTGGGATAAAAAAATAAAGCATCTGATTTGATCTGCCATGGACTCCCAGACAACCTGGCAGAGTCTGGCAATTCTACATTTTTTTTGTATAAACCAGTTGTAGCTCAAAGTTGCTCAAGAAAACCTTCCCAGACAACCCTTGAGTCCCTTAATCTGACTCTTCCTTTCCTGAGTCATTAAAACTTGCCTCCAAGTTTTCCTCTAAAAACAATATGCAATTCCTCTAAAAAAATATGCAACAAATCAGGTTTGTGAGACTCTGTTTCCATTTTTGTCCCACTCGTTGTGACTGAATTTTGTGGCAAAATATATTGACATAGGAATTCCATTTTCCCCTGTCTTAGGTGATTAGATGTCTTCCTTTCCAACTATTCCATCCTCCCAAATTCCTAATATTTTATTCACATATCTCTTCTACCTTGGACTGTCTGTTCCTGTTTCTGTCATTTTCAAGACTGGTAAACATTATACATCTTATATCCCCCAAAGAAAATACTATGCAAATGTCTCCTGAGCACCAAGGATTCTGGTGAGCTCCTGACATTACACAGATATGCCACACTAACAGAACAGAACAGAAAACAAATCTGAAATGAAGGGATGTGAACTATATAAAGCTTCTCTCTCTTAAAACCTCAAAGCTGTGCTGAGACACTTCTCTTTGTTTTAAATGAGTGAAGAGTGCTGATAACAGACAGTCATGGTACAGATGGTGGCTGTGAAGCAACTTTAATGAAGAAAACTAGAAAGTTTAAATAATTATATTAAAGCCAAATGGCTGCTTTTGGTTTTTTTTCCAAAGAGCTGACATGCAACAGGAGCAGGAGAACATAGCTAAGCATCATCTGCCTCTGATATATGAAAAAGATGGAAACACTTAATGAGCTGAAAAACAAGTCAGAGGAGCTCTTAGGAAAGATGGTAGATCAGTGCCAAGAGGCAAACGCAGGAGACATGAAAAAAATCTGAGAGCTGACAGCACTAAAGGATCAACACAGACAGCTGAGGAGACAAAACAACAGTAAGGAGAACTGGAAAGTCACAGCTCCCATTTCTGGCCCTGGGGAACTGCCAGCCAAGTCTCCAGGATCACACCTCCCCAGGGAATCTCTGCGGGCTCAAACGCTGCACAACAGTCAGTCAGAGATGGGGACTGCAGGGAAGGAAACATGGATCCTTCCTCCACATCCAAGAATTGTGTTTCAGGCCAGATCAGCATTGCTTGCAGACAACACACAGCAGGTAAAATGTTTAATGGTACCAGGGCCTCATCCCACCTGCAGGTACACAAAGGGCCCTTCGCAGGGCACTCCACTTCCGGGCCAGATGACCTGCTGGTTTACAGTTGGGGTTTTCTTTGTTTAATTATGTTTTATTTTAATAAGAGAAAAAAAAACCACAATAAAAGGCTTGTTTCAAATGGAGGTTTTAAGAAAAGGTACAGAACAGGAACATTTTGAAACCTTCAGAGCACTGTGTCATTACCACCAGTGAGCACAGCTAAGGCTAATAAGCTCCCTAAAAATGCAGCTGCTGGATGCCAAAACCAGCAAAGAGCTCAAGTGATGGGGATTGGTCTGATACTTTAAGCCTGTGGAACAAACTGTACAAGTCATGAGGGTTCCTGTTCTTCATACCAGCCTCATACTTAAAAGTGATTCTCCTTCACTCCCATGATGGTGCTACTCCCAGCAGATATTGGTGTCTCACAAGAACTCAGTTTCATGTTATTTTCTGTGGTTTAGATGGCTTCCCACAAGCTGCATGTCAGAAGGAAGAAGGCATTTGAACAAAGGGTGATGGTTTTGAAGATCTCCACAGGAGAGACAATTCAGAAGGCTGCCATAAACGTGGGAGGAATAAAAAGCTCTAAACAGCACAAAAATAACCAGGAACCTGCTTGCATTGGGCAAGGACACAGGTCAGCTGGCCAAGCAAATTGGCCTGGTGCAAGCCAGGACTAGAAGTTCAGCTGGTAACTATTTTAGTGCCAGTTTCCATCACATAGGAAGATCCTGCAAGTAGAGGAGGGGAAATATGAAAGGGCTGGGCAGGTACGAGATGGTCATGAAATCCAAGAGGGAAGGTGAGTAATGGGCAGAGTTTGTAACGGACACCAAAGGGAGATGGTGCCAGCCCCATTGCTTAGGACACTGGAAGGTATTCAAGAAGGTAGACAGACAAGAACAACCTCGCACCACTGAGAAGATGTTTGAATGTATGAAGGGCCAACCCAGGACCTCTCCTGAAGCCAGACATGGTGGAAGAACAGCGTGAGCTCCCCTGCCACCATACAGAACATGTTCCTCACAATGCAAACAGGCAAAGAGGCATGTGAAGCAGCTTCACCACAAGACCAGGGTCCCTTCCACCGACTCCTGGGATGAAAACAACTTCTTTCCCTCTTTGACAGTTCTCCAGTGTTCTTCTTGTCCTGGTTGGCCAAGACTTTGAAGTTTGGGACTGTTTCTGAAGGACAGCAGGGTTTTGGTGCAGATGTGCTGGTTCCTTGTTCTCCTTCTGTCCTTATTTCACGTCACAGAGTCAGATTTAGCCATCATGGGACATTACACAGCTACACCCACACACAAGCAAACCCCATTTCAGGCTACAGCAATGGAACTGAGCAATTGCACTGTCAAAAGCTTGTGCCTGAGCAAACCCTAGTGAGAGCAGTTCCCATGCTTTATTTTTACTTTATTACTCAAGTTACTGTTTAAACAACTGCTAGGGTTGCTTTTTGCTAATAAGGATATTTCTAAGGCTTATTGAATATTTTCAAACCTTTGACTCAAAGGATACTAAATAAGTCAAAATTAAACATGGAAATCTATTGCTTACTCAAATGCTTTGGTCTTGTACAGGGCTAAGAGAAACACACAGCTTTGGTATGAAAATTGCTACTACATTTCTGGCAGAGCTGAAAGGTGTGAAATGACCTGTCACAAAAGCACTACAGAAAATAAAAACAGTGAGTGAGGTGGAATGTATAGGGACCAACCACACCTCCAGGCTCCAGCCCAAGCCCTGTGACAGGAGAATACAAGAAAACTTTACTTGACATTGTGTTGGGACTCAGAGCAAGAATTTTAAATCTCAGAAGGATTAAGATATTAGCCAGCCACAAACACAGTTCATGATCCAGCCGTTCTGCAAAAGGTGATCAGATTGTCTAAGAAAGGCTTTCTAGCATTTTTTTCCAAACTTTTCAAGGTTCATGAGTGTTTTGCGAGTCTAAGTCCCATCTGCAGCAGTAACCAAAGCTTTTGAGAGACCAACTCTCACAGAGAGTCAGTCAGTGAGACTTATTTCCCAAGCAACCAAAAATCTCTTTAGGGGAATCTTCTGAGTGACTGGAATCACCTCCTGGTGACTTGACACACCTTGTGGGTAACTC
This sequence comes from Chaetura pelagica, assembly GCF_000747805.2. Lineage (NCBI taxonomy): Eukaryota > Metazoa > Chordata > Aves > Apodiformes > Apodidae > Chaetura > Chaetura pelagica. Next base: position 3,704,833 of record NW_009953811.1, read on the forward strand.
ATTTTCAGGCAGTTTTGAACATCTTCTTAATGAAAATCAAGTTCTTACAAACCCAGGCCGAGGAGACCATGACAGATCATCAATGGCTTATACAGATCTTGCTCATCATCACAGAGAAGATTCAGGGTTTTGAAAACACTGCTCCTAGAAGATGGGGTGAGACCCATGCAAGCCAGTCCACACACCTGACTCACAATGAAATGAGGCACATCTTACCCAATTTAGCTACTATCTAAAAATCAGGTGTTTATTCCCAGCTTGTCATCACCTTGACTCCTTTCCTAAGAAATGGAGAGAGGAAAGAGTCCTAAGTCGATGAGAAAATGGAAGAACTTTTCATTAGAAGTGGTTGTATTAACAGATCTGCTCTTCAGTAAGTGAACATTTAGATTTACATCTCAACAAAAGTGCCTCAACTAAGTCTAAATTGATTCAATTATTCTGTCATCTTTACACTATAGGACCAAAATCTCTGGAAAGGCCTTGGAAAGACTGAGATCTCTGAATGTTGGCTGCAATTTCACCTATAAGGCAGAGCCTTAAAAGCTAATGGACTAAGACATTACCAGTTATGCACATTTTAGGTGTACTATAATTTGATAAGTAACACTTTGATTTTTCAGAACAAAAACTGGTATTATATTAAGAAGTTTAATTCTAATTAAGCCCTCTTTTAATCAGTGAATTTCTGAACCACATCAACAGGAATGTAGCATTTTGGGTACCATCTTTCTTGGAGCTGAAACTAAGAAAAACTGAATTAAAACTTGAAACACACAGAGTTGAAAGTATATCCTAATCAGGGAAATATGACAGAAATGACAGGGGGCCCTGCATATTGCAAATATTTGCAAAGGGCAGCAGACCTGAGTAAAGATCAGGTTTGCTACCAAGTCAACTTTTCATCCAGCACCTTACACAGTGGGATCCAACTGGATTTGTTTCTGGAGATAAAGAAGTATAAATAGTAGCAGATGCTAATGACTTCTTAACCCAGTGCTAGTGCCTTTGGCATGAGAAAATGTGCCTAGTTTGTTGGGTTTTTTTCCCAGTAATTTAGATGCAAATAATTTAATTCTCTTAATATCTTAGAAAATGGGATATTCTCTGTATCTTTAAAGAAAAGCATCAGGACTTGCATGGTGACGGATCCCTGAGAGTTACTTCAATGCTAGGTAAAAAGACTGGAAAAAGATCCCAAAAAAGTTGGCAGAGATGACATTTCATGGGCCAACACTGTGGATTGTGTCTCCCCTGATCCAGACGAACACATATTCCTGTTGCTATCAGGGGGGAGGACTCTTCCATTTATCTGACATTCTAGGCAAGTGCTGCAAATTGGAGCAACACTGGAAGGCATGAAAGCTTTTGGATACAAATTGCAGACTGTGTATGTAGAAGCCATGTCAAAGGGTGTAACACTCATGGAGGCTCATTTGTGTGCATCACCACAGAGACCAACAACAAAAACCTTCTGTGCTCAGAAAATGTCACCTAGGCAGCCAATTATCTTTTAAAAAAGCATCACTAGAGAGGAGCTGTCTCCTGTGCACAAAAAAAAAAAGAATTGGAACAAATATTTAAAGAGGTTTTCTTTGTGAGAGAGGGAAAAACCTTCTGTCAGCACTTCAGAAATAAGCGGCCGTGACCTCTTGAACTGTGATGAGTAAATCCTGCATTCAGTGAAGCAACAACAGGCCTGGACGCACTTGTGCAGCTATCAGTGCCCAGGCCTGGAGTAATGAGAGCTCTCAAACATCTCTCCAAGCACTCCAATTCATGTCACATGCTCCGAGAGCTTCCTCTCCAGAACAGCAAGTTTTCTTATATAAATGGCTGTGCTGAGAGACCATCTGATCTCAGTCAGTGCCCCAGCAGAGTCGCACTCCCCCGTTTTCATCAGCGCTTCAGCAAACACCATCTGAGCTTCCCTGCATCTCACAGACTTATTCTAGTCAGTGCCCATTTCAGATCAAAATAAAACATGTTTTGCTGACAGCAAAAATTATGAAAATTGCTATCTCAGCTCAATTCCTGTTAGTGCTTTGGAAGAAGATTTCCAGTCTGGCGTGATTACACGGCACAGCTATCCAGGCTGTACAGGCAGCACCTGACTCATGTGTCTGAAAACAAGAGAAGGATGGGCTGATGGCTTCAAGATGGGGAAACCAGAGACATTTGTTCCTTTTCCTGATGTTATCAGGATAGAGTGTGCCTGTGCAGTGTGAAGATAATCCCTGGGAAAAGGAAAAAAAAATCACTAGGACAAATCTGGATTGTAGAATCATAGAATGGTTTGGGTTGGAAGGGACATTAAAGATAATCTAGTTCCAACCCCCCTGCATGGGCAGGGACAACTCCCAGTACACCACGGCACTTAAAGCCCCACCCAGCCTGGCCTTGAACACTTCCAGGGTTGGGGATTCCACGACTTCTCTGGGCAACCTGTGCCAGTGTCTCACCACCCTCATAGTGAAGAATTTCTTTCTGATGTCAAATCTAAATCTCCCCTCTTCCAGTTTATAGCCATTACCCCTTGCCTTGGATCACTACAAGCCCTTGTCAAAAGTCCTTCCCCAGCTTTCCTGTAGCCCCTTCAGGTAGTGGAAAGCTTCTACAAGGTATCCCCCAAGCCTTCTCTTCTCCAGGCTGAACAACCCCAACTTTAGGAGAGGTGCTCCAGCCCTCTGATCATCTTCATCATAACCACATAATTTGTTTGAGTTCTTGTACCATGGTATCATCAGAACTATGAAAACACAGGTGAGGTGGCAGCTGCAAAGCAAAATGAGCCTCTCTATGACTGCTGGAAAACATTATGTCTTCCCTACTGAAAAGCTGTGAGATAAATGTACCCCTGGGGAAGCCACTGTCATTTTAGTTTCATGGATTTCATGGATACCGCAGAGATTAATTTTATTGTCTCAGATGACTTGCTTGGTATTGTAGGGGACTCAGGATTGCTGGACACATCTCATCCATTTTAAATAGAGTTTGCTGAAACAGACCCTGTCATCCCCTGCCATATAATTCTCACATTCTCTAACTTTTTTAAAAGGATGCTGGTAAACACACTGCTAACCAGTAGCCTGCTTCGATCACTACTGGATGGACAAAAGAGCGAAGAATAAACAATGTAAAACAATTTGATACAGCTCAGGAAGGCCCCAGGATCTAAAGAGCTTTGCAGACTGATATCTATAAGCATTGTAACAGAGGATTACTGAACACATCTGAATAACTGTGGTTCACTTTATTGTCTTCTATCAGGACAATCTGATAAAAGTCACCCTTTATGATTCAAATGTTACATTAGGTAAAGCTTCTTTGTTTTATAGGTGCTTGCAGAATCAGTACATTTGAGGCTATTCTTCAGGTGCTCCTGATATGGCTACACATAGTGCCTTTGAGAAGGCTCATTCTGCAAAGGATTAAAATTATGAAAGCAAACCCAGAGCTGGATTGCAAGATCCAGACCCGAAGGAGAAGAGCATACAAGACAGAACCAGAAGCTTCTGAAATCTAATGAACATCTGTAAAATCTCATGTGCACTATGCAGCAGCACTAAGACAACAAGCATTACTTCCTTTTCACTGTGTCTGTACTGCAGCTGGGAAGAGTGGATGGACAATACAACCAGATCTCTTACCAACATAGCCAGGAGTCCCGCAGGCTGTGGACATCACATCTCCTTTACCCTCCATCTTGGACAATCCAAAGTCACTGATCATAATTTTTGACTCTTCATCCTGGCTGTAGTAAAGCAGGTTCTCAGGCTAGGAAGGAGAACAAGCAAAATGGGGTTTGAATATGTGGATCCAGTAATGTCTGTTGGCTGATGCACTGCATTTAGTACAATCCTTACTTACATCATACACAAATATAATTTCATTCCCCTAAATCCTACAGAGTTGCTCTTATAACCTATAAGGACATCCTCTCCAGGCTCCTAGCAACTAATGGAAGAAGCTGATACTTTGAGCTTTGACTAACTTTTCTGGGATAATAAACTTCTCCTTTGGCAACCCAAATAAGAATGTAGGCCCATCTCTGACTTATGAAATGTGTCTGACATACCATCACTTCAGAGTGGTAAAAAGGATTCATTTGAAGGCAGATAAATATAGTAAACCCAGGTTGTGTCATGGATTTGTTTTTTATACAGCATTAAAAAAGAAAGAAAAGAAAAAGGAAAACAGTAGGTACTAGATAATTTTAGTATCTTCTGCACTGGAAATAAACTGTTATGAGAGGTGGAAGAAGCTGATACTTTGAGCTTTGACTAACTTTTCTGGGATAATAAACTTCTCCTTTGGCAACCCAAATAAGAATGTAGGCCCATCTCTGACTTATGAAATGTGTCTGACATACCATCACTTCAGAGTGGTAAAAAGGATTCATTTGAAGGCAGATAAATATAGTAAACCCAGGTTGTGTCATGGATTTGTTTTTTATACAGCATTAAAAAAGAAAGAAAAGAAAAAGGAAAACAGTAGGTACTAGATAATTTTAGTATCTTCTGCACTGGAAATAAACTGTTATGAGCAGCAAGAGTGTTTTAACTACAGCCAATTAGGAAAAATGCTACAGCACGAGGCACAGCAACTTGTTTACACTGAGAGAAAACAAGAATCACTCCACAAAGCCCTGTGACTTTATACCAAAGTCAGATGGGTTGGAGAACCCAACCAACCTCCATCTGCTACAGCATAGTCCTCCACCCGTATGTTTTGAATGTGCCACTGCTACACAGCAAAGCTCTTGCTAGGTGCTGTAGAGCACAATCCTTCCCCTACTCAATGCCTAGGTTCACAAAAAGGTCCAGCATCTGCTGACACTCTGACAGCTGGGTGGTTACAGGGAGCCATTGCAGCACCTGGACATTTGGGTCTTCAGCTATCAAAGTGATGGATACCCAGCATTTCAACCTAACCCTGGTGTAGATTTTTGCCCAGAAGCTGGCATGCCCACCCACATACAACACATCTTGTTTCTCATCCTGCTGTTTGCTCCAGGAAAAGGTGAGAGGCAGCTGTGGCCACACAGCATCATCAGACTCATTGGGACACATCCAAACTTGGATTGGTAAGAAGGAGCAATTTCAGTGTAGCAGCACCAGCATCTCTCTTCTCTCCTCCATCTCTGTAACCTCCTGCTCTGGGGAAAAGGGGGACAAAGAAGTGCTAAGACGTGACATCACCTCCAACTTCCTTTGTGGTTCATGTTCAGCTTCAAGTTGGAGGTTAAAGCACTTTCTGGTTCCCCAGCCTCAGCATGAAGCCATGGCTTTATCCACAGGCCACAATGGCCATGAGAGGATTTACAAGCTGCATCCACAGCTGTGAGGCAGCTGGGACTGAGGCAAAAAAGGGGAACAATTCTGTCCATAAAAATAATTGCGAAGTTGTACCATTTATGTTTCTTTATGATATCTCATAGGGCCAGTGCTTTAATTTGCCATTACAGTCTTAAAACTGTTTTCAGGCACTGCATGAGTCAGTTTTATGCCATGGTCTGCCCTTGGTTGGAGTTACCCCTGATTTTTACCACGGCTGACCTGCTGATGGGTTGGTAGAGCTGGCATTAACAATTATTTCCCAACCATTTCTGCTAACTCACCTCAAGTCTTCACTCACTCATACTTAGCAAGGCCAAGAAGCTCACTCATTTAAAATGTAATTGTGTTTAAAACAGGTTTAAAAGAACTCTGGTTCTTCAAACTGTTTCATTCAAGAAGTCTTTACAAAGGGATTCTGTACCAAGAAAAGCTGATCGAGCCTTTCAGTCCTCTTGTACATCTTGGAATTCCCTGGACTTCATATGCTGCCATCTCGTGTTATCTGCTGTTGTGTTATTTAAATTAGAGAGGTGGAGCCCAGATCTGATTTCCCAGCAGTACAGCAAGTACTATTTTGGTATCTGAATAACACATAATTACAATAAACGCTATAGATGTTTCAAGGGTTGTATTTTTATAGAGTGGATTCTTTCCCAGAATTTCCTTCTGGGTGTTCACAATTCAAAACTTGCACTTATCTTGATATTTTGAGACAGTAAAAAGCCTCATTATATCCCTCTTTTCATTATCATGGTATGTTTGTGCTAACAGAATCTCACAGCAGGTGTTCCTCATATACCATACTTTATGAGTCATTTTAACAACTGATATGGTACTGACAAAGACTTGCAAACAAAAAGAGAGAAAAAGAGCTTGTCTTTGCCCCAAAATACCACTGGAGAAGGGTGGTTTGATCTAAATTCAGATTTTTCTTACATAAACTCTGAAAGTAATTTGCAGAGGAATCTACTTCCCAGTTACAAGATCTCATATTTTATGATAAGACATTTTTAATAAGATTAATCTGCCTTAAAGTGAGAGCTACAGCCTTCCTTTAAATTATAAATACAGGAATATTAAGAGCTTGTACAAATGAATATCTGAATTAAGAGGACTCCCTCCAAAACCTCTGGGTGCAGAAAGAAGCCTGAAGTTAGTTCCTACAAACTGAAATTGGGAGGGAGCTCGTCATGTTAAAAAAACTAAACAACACTTCCATACTGACATGTGGTGGAAATCTAATAAATACAAGAATATTCCCAGGGACCTCAGCATAGGAGCAGAAAATGAATGGGAATTGAGGGCAATCTGTGAAGACTGTAGGAGACAGAAGATCAACCAGTGTCTCATTACAGAAAATCTATTATTTGGGACTGTTGTGACTAAACTGCACAACACTGAGGAGGAAATATTATTTAGGAAATGAGTGTATATTTTCCATCAGTGGCTTTAAGGTTTTGCCCTAAAAATGTGCCAAAGCAGTACTTGAAAAAATGTATTTTTACTTTTCATTATTTTACTCTATATTTTGAAATTCAGATGATAGGATGCCCACGTCTGGCAGAGCTGCCCAGGACTGAGGCAAGTTCCCTGCAGCACTAAGATATGGAAAAGCTTTCAATCCCACAGGAATGGCCCACACACAGCTAAAAGACTCACACTGGGAGTCAAAGAGCAGCAGAAGGAAACAGCTGCATGAGGTTTTCACAAAACAAAGCCATGTTTGCCTGCCTTAGGCATTGCTCCACCTTGGAGAGCTGTGGTGCTGGTGGTTACACCAGAAACGGGCTCTGTTCTGGCCCTGCTGTGTTGCATTGTTGGAACATGCCTGTCAGTCATTATTTTACACCAGGCAGCATTTCACATTAGCTCTCATTTTGAAGGAGATGAAAAGCAAATAAACAGCATCTCTCATCACAATTTTTCATCCATCTTAAGGCAAAACAGTGAGGTGACATGGCCAGCACAAGAACCTTTGCTAAGAGGACTTTCCAAAAACTGCAAACTTAAAATGCAAAGCTTAATGTTAGGCTGTATTAAAAATACAATTAATTTTAAAATCCATTTACAAAATTGTATTTAAGAAGTAAAAACCCTGAAAAAAAAGCCCTTCTTTGTGGTTCTTGACTCTATTAATGTTCATTAAGCCTTTCCATGATATGACCCATTTAGACAAATTCACAGAATCATAGAATGGTTAAGGTTGGAAGGGACCTTAGAGATCATCAGGGACAATTCAAGGCCACAGCATCGGCATCCATTGAAACTCCTGTTTGGGGCATCCCTCCAAAACACAACCAGAGGTGCTACCTCATTCATTGAATTCTTAATTTCTAGCAGTAAACATTGATAAAATTAGCTCAGCCACTGAAATCACAATTTTCTTTTGACATTTGTACCTTTTTCTAATGTTTTCTGCTAATTTCCTGTTTAAGATACTAAAGATGTTTAGCTGTGTGCTGTGAAATCCAAACCTTTCTGCTTGCTTTAATAACAGTGTAAGATACAGGGAGGAAACAATATGTAAGTAATGTTTTGTGATTTATTTTTTTTCCCAGAAAAACTGAGAGTTTTTTATGTGTTCACACAATACAACTGAAAGAAAAATTATCTACAGATCACATTGGCACACAATATTCCTTGGAAGAATCCTTACCCTTAACAATGTCTCCAAAAACACTGGTCCAAATAGCACGATAGGAAATAATTCCTCTTTCCCACACAATTTATTGTGACTATTTATTATTAAGTAAATAGAACACATCAAATCTGCAAGATATTTTATAGCAGTAAACACACACATCCCAGCTGAGTTTCCTGCTTTAATTTAATGGTTTGGGACTTTTCTCTCATATGGTAAGTGCAAGACTCTCACTGTAAAAACATTGATTGATAAGTCCTTGTTGAAACCGATTGTGATAGAAGGATCTGGAGCCTTCAGAGCATCCCTCTTAAGGTAAAACCTCACTGAAGCAGCCAGTCCTAGGGGAGGCTGGATTTTCATGCATTAGACTCATATAAACTTCATTAAGGCTTCCTGGAGGACCAAGTCCCACTGTGGTTGTACCTTGAGGTCCCTGTGCACGATGCCCATTCGGTGCAGGTAGTAGACAGCATCCAGGACCTGCCGGATCAGGGTGCTGGCATCCTTCTCAGTGTAGAACCCTTTCTCAACGATGCGATCAAAAAGCTCTCCCCCAGACACTCTGGAAAACATGATAGGCATGCAGAATTGTGAGGACATGCTTTGTAATATGCTTGCCATCTCATCTAAGGGTGGTCAAGGCCATGCATTAGCCACAGGCGGTCCAAGAACACATCTCTCTGGAGCTCTGGGGGCTCTCCCACTGTCCTAACAAGCATTTGGGTTTGATTTCTGCCTCAGAGACCAGAGGAGTAGCAAGGGGAAAAGAAAAGAAGAAACAGAACTAAACCAGAAATAGTCATGCTATAATAAACAGTAAAATCCATCTCGCATCAGAGATAGCTAAAGACTCACTAGAACTTGCAGAGGGAAATCACAACTCTGCCCCAGCAAGAACCAGGGGAGCAGATGCAAGTTTCCATGATGGCCCAGCCTAGTGAACTTTGTACGGGTGAATTAGGTCTGCCCTTCCACTGGTGCTGGCCCACTGATGCTGTAAGGCTCCCTGCTGGTACCACAGAGTCACAGAATGGTTTTTATTGGAAGGGACCTTAAAGATAATCTAGTTCACATGCTCTTGCATGGACTGGGATGCCTTCCACTAGAGCAGGTTGCTCAAAGCCCCATCCAACCTGGCCTGGAACACTTCCAGGAAGGGGCATCCACAACTTCCGTGGGCAACCTGTTGCAGTGTCTTACCACCCTCACACTAAATTTCTTTCTAATGTTTAACCTTAATCTACTCTCTTCCAGTTTGAAACCATTCTCCCCTTGTCCTATCACTACAAGCCCTTGTCAAAAGTCCCTCCCCAGCTTTCCTGTAACCCCTTCAGGTACTGGAAGGTGCTGTAAGGTCTCCTTGGAGCCTCTTCTTCTCCAGGCTGAACAGCCCAAACTCTTTCAGCCTGAATGTACCCTTGGAGTTCACTTTTCACCAACCAAAGCTTGAGTGTTGCCCTGGGGAAATGGTCTCATTTTCCTTTCCCCACCAGCAAGTGAAATGCACACGGTAGTTACTGCCAGTACATATAGAAGGTTAGTTCATTAAAGTACTTTGAGTTTCTGGCAATTTTAAATGGTCTCAGACAACCCTCCCTTTACCCAATTATGTATGTTCATTTATCAGCAGCTGTAAACTCTTTAGGCAGAGCGTGGCCTCTGCCTGGCACTGGTAGTAGACAATTATTGATGAGGGAGTGCAGATTATCAGCACAATTAATTGCCAAATGACACAGGTGGGGTAAGGATTCCACAACTCAAAGAGGAGAGAAAATAAAACCTTGACATCCCACTATTTAATGTCTGCTATATTACGCTTTTCCTCTGCCCTGTTAGAAATAACACGATCTGAACCTAATCTTAAGTAAAGAATGGACACATTAAAACTCCCTGGAGGTGTATCTGGGGCAACAAAAGAGGAAAGAAACATCTGAGTAATTGAAATAATAAAACTGTCAGCCAAAAAACCTGCCCTAATAGGCTACATAAAAGATGTCCATTTTAACAAGCAAAACCTATTAAAAATAAAATGTATGCAATATGTTTTTTCAGCAAGTTACACCACTTAGCATATCATAAATAGCACAGTAAAACTTTCTTTAAAAACAAGCCTAATAAAGGGGAAATAATAAAGGATTACAGCCATTAAATACACATGGAGTGGGGGCTTGCCATTATATGAACACTAGGTAATTCAGCCACAGCTACTCGAAGCAATAATCTGCTTGAATAATGCCATGAAGTCACTTCCAAGGGAAGTTTGGAGCCTGAATGGAAGTGAAAATGAACACATTCAACTTTGAAACTGAAAAGCAATCTGGGAAAAAAAGAAATAAACTGGGTAATCCCCCTATTAAGTGCTAGGAAAACAAACCAACCAGCTTGCTAAAATATTGGGGTTAAACCCAAACTGTGCAGTAAATGTGAAGGGTCTTAATTCCACCCAGGAGACCCCATGTCATACCAGCAGCTTTGGGGCTTGCTGCTGGCAGATCAGGGGCTGGTGCAGCAGTGCCAGGCTGATGGTGGGGTGAGGAAAACACCCTGGGACTGTATAGAATTGCAGAGCCTGTGACTGACAGCACAGTAGGATTGGAGCCATGGCAGGTAGAGGATGCACCAGCAGAACTGCCATCATACCATAACCTGCTCTGAGATGAAAACCCTGACCAACACATACAAAATTTTAAGTAAACACCTTTCTTTCCCAGTTTCTCACAGCAGGAGTTGCATCCTTTATACATATATGTGTATATATACATATACATCCATACACAGGGTGCTGCTCCAGGTCTCTCTCAGCCTTGCACCCTTGGCCTGACCCATCACGTGCTGTACCAAGGGAGCACAGGCACATCCCTGCCTCACCATTTGCTGAAGGCAGATACAGTTTGATTGAATCTGGCTCCTATTAGCTGTCTGTCTTTATATATTTCCCCTGCAGCCCTTGTGTTTCCTGTGGATTGATTGCACTGAAAATGGAGCCCACGCAGTAATTACTATGACTGAATTCAGCACATTTCCCCACGAAAATGCAGTGCATGCTGTTCTGCAGTTTCATACAGTAACTTTTATTATATTCAATAGATGAACTGCTTTATTACATACTGATTTACATCCTGTGCTTTCCTCCACAAGGACTCTCTGCTTCAACGTTTGCAGAGAGTACACTTCCACAACCATTTTTTCATTAAAATGTCAGAGTTTCCCTCCATGCCAGCTCACTCCTCATCCCCCTTAAGCCTCATTCTTTAATTGAAATCTCTTCTTAGACAAACTTAGTCCAGTGGATCTACTGTACCCAGGCTCAATCTGCTTATAATTTTATTTCAATGCACAGAAAATATTTGCAACCTCTTAAATGAAGCATGGGAAGCCAGAGCTTAATCCAAGGACTCAAGAGGAGCAGCCGGTACATTGGCAGCCACTTGTTTATTCAGAGTGTCAACAGCAGCCCAGGTGCACACAGGGAATTGAGGGTCCTGTGCTCCTATTTGTCCATGTGGTCACTTTGTGTTATGGCACATGGGATTTGCATTACATGGTTGCACTCACCTACTGAGTCTCCCTTGCTGTGGGCAAGTGTCATGGCTGGGGTTCACCTCCCCGGGCTGCTCTGCAGCTCAGCACCCAAGGCCATGGCTACTTTCCAAGTGGAGCTTATGTCCATATGGCTTTTCTCCTCCAAAATAGGGTTAACTCATCCATAATGTCATTGGGAATGCTGCTCCCTGTATGGTGCCTGAGGTCTAACAGAAGTCAATGGTGTTCCAGGAACAAACCAGCAAGGGCAGCTGTGGGAGAGGATTTGAGCTCTGAACTCATGGTGGAGATGGGGCCTGTTTGTCTAAGTCTTGATCCCAACCCCCTCTACCCTGCTGAGAAGGGACTTGGCATCCAGCTCTGAGCAGACCTGGGCACTCACAAAGAGCTGCTGCAATTTGTTTGTTCCACTCTTTATTATTATGGGATAATTCTTTGTTGGTTTTCTAATGGCTTTGCCCTCTCTATGGCAACTCTGAGCAGTGCACAGGAGGCAGAAGTGAAGCTGCAGGCAGTAAGAACAGAATTAGGCCTTTGTCTTAAAGAAATTTAAGACAAAATTTTCTGACCAGAGAGTTTAGGAGGAATTTTTTTATTAGAGGACTGCTTTTGTCTCATAGTTGGCACTGGCTCATAAAGCTGGACAGTCTGTTCCAAACACCAACACAAGTAAACTTTTTCCCCTGCTGATTTCAATTCTGGTTCCCTGCAAAGAAAAAGTCAAAGAAGAAGCTGCCAAGCGCAGCTACCTGGAAAGCATTTCACCCTGGGCACAGCTCAAGTGTCATAATGTGATCTAGAGCATATTTAGCCCTGCCTGGGGACTCAGAGCTGAGCAAAAATCAGCAAAGCAGCTGCATCTTCTGCATGAACCCCTGTTGTGACAGCCTGCAAGGCATGTGCCACTCCATCCCTTGGTCCTTGCTTGGTCACTGAGCAGTGGCTCTTCCCTGGTTCACAAAGAGGTGTGGGGGAAGCCCAGTGCTTGGAGATGGAGATAAGCTGTGTGTCTACATCACACATGGACACCATCAACATGTGTCCTGCCTGGCTCCAGGAATATGGAAATAACTTTCAAAACAATGCCCAGAAGATTAATTTAGTTCAGGCAGAAAAAAACCCTACCAAAATCATAAATATGAATACTTTTCACTTCTACTACATATTTTAGCTGAGGCTATAGGCCTTTAGAATGATGGAATGGTTTGGGTTGGAAGGGACCTTAAGATCATCTAGATCCAACTCCCCTGCATGGGCAGGGACACCTCCCACTAGACCAGGTTGCTCAAAGCCCCATCCAGCTTGGACTTGAACACTTCCAGAGATGGGGCAGCCACAACTTCTCTGGGTAACCTCTTCCAGTGTCTCATCAACCTCATAGTGAAGAATTTCTTCCTAATATCTGATCTAAATCTACCCTCTTTCAGTGTTAAACCATCACCCCTGGTTGTACTAGGTGTCCTTCAGCATGTAGTGATCACTTCATCCCTCCCTGGCTTTCCTGCAGGCCCCCTTTAGCTCATGTCACTTATCTTCAACATGAGGAAGGCCAGAATAAGTATTATTTCCATTTTCTCACTGCAGAAAAGAGAGAATCAGACTTGTTCCAATGAAACAACCAGGATATATAGCAATGTCCAGTTCCACAAGCCCTACCCCACTAAGAATGACCCATTGCCATCAAATCCCACTTAGAAGAGGGCCAGTAGGCCACAGCTTGACAGCAGGAAAAGAAGAGGCATTATCTGCCATTCCAATGAAGAGACAGATATTGCACTCCAGTTCCAGTTTTTCCTGAGACAAAACCTTACAGATCCAGTGCTTTATTAAGGAGACTTCACGTATGGATCATGCAGATGACACAAATCTTTCAGAGGATCCAGCCTGGTGCTGGAGTTTGTCATAAACTCCTACAGCTCTCTGGTCTGGGGTCACCTATAGGAAGTTTGCCCAGCTCTAATGAAGATGAACATTGAAACACAGACAAATTAAAAAATGGAATCAGTGTCTATCGTTATACTTCTAATTTTTTATTCTTTTTTTTTTTCCTGGCAAGCTTTGCAGATTTTTCCTCTTGTTTCTTCCCAATTTGTTGTTTAAACACAGATCCAAAAGTCCAGAGCACAGGCTGCCACACAGAGTGTCTCAGTTTACGGCAGGCTTCAAAAAACTTTGAAAATGACAATGTTTTTGTGTACATGGATGAGTTACCTTGTTCTTTGGGCTCTGTGTGTGCACACTGTTGGCTGAACACCCTGGCCAGACAGTGAAAGACCTCACAGTCCTCATTAGAGGCAAAGCAGAGGTGGCTAAAACAATGTCCTGGTCATTATCAAGGTTCTGATCAACGGTTGGTGTCATCACTACCCAATTTCTGTACTTTTGTTATTCCTAATAACTTAAGACATAACTTGGGAGGGATGAGGAGACATTTCAGCATTAGTATTGCATCTTCCCTTTACATTAGTTCATTTCATCAGGGACTTCATAAAGAAAGAGCCAAACTGATAAACAAAAAGAAAACAGCCCCTGCTGAAGGGAAGGAGAAAAGACGTGACCAACCCTCTCCTGAAGCAACTGATTCCTTTGCAGCACCATCAGGAAAACAGAACATGCAAAGTTTCAGAGAAACACTTTGATTAAAAGGAGCACCAAACAAAATCTCCCTTGTAATTTAAGACTGCAAAATCCATAAACAAAGAGCCAACCTCTCTGGATTGCTGATGGGTTTGGTGCATTGCAGGTCACTCTGCAGGTACCTGCCAGGCCACCACCAAGTGCTGCTGCCTGAC
>NW_009953811.1:3719190-3720158 GCF_000747805.2 Chaetura pelagica
AAGGAACAAATAAATGCTTTAATTAAAATGATGTTATTAATCTCTTGACATCAAGTATTCCTGTTACCCTTTCTTTCTCTAGCTGGTACCATCTGTGTGTCCAGATAAGTCGTCTCATTTATTCACTCCTGCAACCCCCACTGTTATCAAGACTAGGAACCTTTCTGCTTGTTTTAGGAGCTTGAAAAATAACACCCTTTGAAATACCACTTTGACTTCTCTGCCATTTGGCAAAACATTGATGTTTTTCTTTTCTGTCTTCTTTGCAATACAGGCTGGAATTGCTCTGGATTGTTTACTGCTTGACAGCCTAATTGCTTTTTATCAAAAGTCTTATTGACAAACCCATCAGCAGAGGATTTTGGCAAAGAATCCCATCAAAGCCATTCAGAGGTTGGAGGCTTTCCCTTCCAGAAGCACATGAAGTTCACCCAGTGCTTCACTGCAGCTCAAGCCATGACTCCAATGGACAAGTCATTGAAGGATCAACACACTGGAGAACTAGAAGAACTAGAGCAGAAAGGCAGAGACATCCCCCAGGACTCATTAACACTGTTCAAACCTGCAGATTAGGGATGCCTAACAAAAAGAGGGCTGATTTCAGAAATTTGGAGTAGTCCAATATGAAAAATAGGTAAAACATGAGCACTACCCTACAGCTGTGAACAGTTCACTGATCAGAAGTTACACGTTTACAGTTTCCTACAATATAAATCAGAAAAAGCACAAAGCTCAGCCCTAGAGCACGAAGCTGGAAGTGTGAGGTGAGATAAGAAAGACCAAAGGGACCATTCCTGGGAAATTCAGCCTTTCAGTGTGAGTTCTCTCTAATGAAGGAATTCTTATTATTACAAATATTTGCATTTTTAAAAATTACTTTGTTTTTAACAGAGGGCTTTGCTGTTTGGTTTTAAACTTCCTCTGCATTGTGAAAAGGCATGAGAACCCAAGAGGAAACCTGGCCAGCC
>NW_009953811.1:3720209-3752933 GCF_000747805.2 Chaetura pelagica
CATAAAAAGAAAATGAGTAAACAGATTAATAGATTTTAGACCAAGAAAGGAACATTATGATTATTTAGCCCGACCTTTTGCAAATATAAGTATGTGATTAAAATTCTCCTTGTGCCAATAATCTAAGGTGTTAATCAGGCAGGGACAGATACTGCTGCAGAAATACTGCGCGTCCTGCAGAGACTTGCCGTGTTCAGGATACATCTCAGACAGCTGCACCAGCTTTCTCATTTGCAGCACATCATAAAATATTCAGCCTGAACAAGGCAAGGACTTCCCTTGTTATTGCAGCTTTAAATCACCCGCCTTAAAGTCTGATGGAAACATAAATATAAACTCCAAGGCCACCAAAGAGAGGATGCAGGATTAATTTTGGCTTATTGTTCTAGAATACAAGGGTGTTCATGTAGTCGAGAGGGATGGATGGATGGATGGATGGATGGATGGATGGATGGATGGATGGATGGATGGATGGATGTCAGCACCATCTCCTTTGATAGTGCTGTTCAAAGCAATGTTGCTGTGGGATTTATTCTGGGGGGCTGATGGTTCCTCAGCCCTTCATCACCACTGCAGTGGTGGCTGCACCAGAGGGCTGCCCCCCACTCTGAGGAGTTGTTTTCAAAAAGTTAGGGAAAAAAACATGCGGTCATCTCTCAGAACCAAACAAAGCAAAATAAAATGTGGGTTTTTTTTCCTTGCATTAAAGGCTTCATATGATATTTACTGAGCAGCTGTAGTGAGGTTGTGCAATCTGCTTCCTTTGGGACAAGATTATTAGGTCTCTGGAAAGCTCAACTCAGAGCTGTAATGTAGTTTGGCAGCTAGAATCTTTGGAGACAACATCTTCTTTCACAGAATCCCTACTGCAGCGAACTTTTGAGGTCCCAGATTTTTTGAGGTCAATGCAGTCTCTTCTTTTATTCAAATTTTTATTCCATATTCAAATATTAAACATTATATGCAACATTTCCCCTGGTTCCATCAGCAGTAAAAAGTGTGACAGCACTAACAGCAACCAAATGACAAAAGACTTCAGGTTTTTAAGTCTCTTGTGACTAAACCTTTCTGACTGACATTTTATGACAGCCCTTCAAATGCCAGCAGCCCACTTGCCTCCATCTATGCTCACCCCCTCAGGCAGCAGAGCATGGAGGTGATCCAGGACCTGCCAGCTCCACCAACACTCCCCCACCCAGTGCTGCCATGGCTATTTATGAGACATGTACCTGTAGTAAAGACACCTGCAGTGGTAACCTCACCGTGCAATCAAATCCTATGGAATATTGTAGCAAACATTCACATCTCTAGTGCTCTGCCGAGATCTACAAACACCATGATGTGCAGAAGATGGAACCATCTGTTTTCCACTCTTCTAAGCTCTTATAGCTTGACTGGCACCTCCACAGGAGGCACCTAGTGTTAGCAGCCTGATCACACTCAAGTGTGCTCCTTGCCATTTAAAAAGACCTATGGGAAAGTGATGGAACAGGTTTTCCCAGAGAAGTGGCAGATCTAGGTTAGATATGAGGAAGAAATTCTTTAGTATGAGGATGGTAAGACATAGGTACAGGTTGCCCAGAGAAGCTGTGGATGCCCCATCCCTGGAAGTGTTCAAGGCCACGTTGTATTGGGATTGGAGCAACCTTGTCTAGTGGGAAGTGCCCCTGCCCTTGCAGGGGGTTGGGACTAGATGACCTTAAGATCCCTTCCAACCCAAGCCAGTGTGTGATTTTGTGTGATTCTATATGATTCTGTGAAAGATGCCCCACCCCTGGGAAACATTCAAGGTGAGGTTGAATGGGGCTCTGATCAGCCTAATCTAGTTGAAGATATCCCTGCTCACTGCAGGGGGGTTGGTCTAGAGGAACCTTTCTAGAGAGTCCTTTCCAACCCAAACTATTCTGCGATTCTGACGTATATGTTGGCTATTCAGCTTGGTTTTCTTCATGGCTTTGCATGAAAGGCAAAGCTGAAGGTCAGCAATGGTGAGTTTCACCTGTGCCCACCATATCTGTCGACTGTTTGATGTCACCACATGTGAATCCATACATACCATGGATTTGCTACAGGTTTCACCATGAAAAATACAACTATTTAAAAAAAATCATTAAAATACGCACAATATGCAGTAAATAACTAACTAGTTTAGTTTTAAAGAAGCAATTACTCCCTGACTTATTAATTTCCTTGTATGAGATG
The DNA here is from genome assembly GCF_000747805.2 of Chaetura pelagica. NCBI lineage: Eukaryota > Metazoa > Chordata > Aves > Apodiformes > Apodidae > Chaetura > Chaetura pelagica. The sequence goes on from NW_009953811.1 coordinate 3,722,412, forward strand.
TCTGTGTATCAGCCCAATCACTCTTGTCCATTGTGAATATATGTATCTCTCTCTATATATGTGTGTGTGGTTTTGTTGCCTCAACCTTTCTCACTTTGCTCCTAGAAAACAGAAATGTAGAGCTCTGTAGACAAATCACCACACAAAATGTGTTTTCCAGTGGAATAATGTATTTCCTAACTGCTGTCACATTCCTCCAGCTCTCCATAAAATAAGTGGATAGCTAAAATCTGGAGGAGAGTCCTCACCTGACAGCAATTTAAAAATAAGTCATGTTTCAGCACTAATAGGTTTGGTTTATTTTCCTTTTAACTTGTTTTCCAATGGAAACCAACCTTGATGTCCTGCCAGCATTAACTAGGAAGAACAGACCTAAAAATCATGAGAACCAATGTAACTTAAAACGGATACTGCAAATTACACAACATATAGTAACGTATTATAAAATACAGGATAAATGCAGCACCAGGAATTGTCCTAAATATCAAAAAAGTACTACAGAAAAATATAGTAAAGTCACTCTCAGCTGGAGCTTAAAGACCTCAGCTTTTCTGTGAATAACACTTAATAAAAATTTGCTTTGGTGTGCATATTCCTTTTTGTGAGCCTGATCTCCACATGCTTTCTCATAAGCTGCTTTGCAGGCAGATGTCATTGTGGAAACAGCCAATATTAAGATAACACTGGATGATACTTGTCTCTGGAGAAAGAGCTCTGAAGTTCCTTGTATCACCTGTATCTCAGATAAACTCTACTACATTTTTAGCTTTTCTATTAGGATATACAAATCCTACAGGCTTTGAGTTGTCCCTTTATTCTGGATCAACACAACCAAGGAAAATTTATATTGAACCAAAGAGAGAAAATGAAGTCAACTGGTCAAGATACAAAAACCAACTTGTGGAAGCAGTGGGTAGAAACAATATATTGGTAGATAAATAGTAAAACCAAAAAGACCAACTTAACTCTAAATGATGTAGGTATCTTGTTTTATCAAACTATTAGAATGACTATATATACATTTTTAAAGTCATGAATGTGCTCTTGTGACGAAGTGTGAAGAATCTTGCAGAGAATTGATCAACACAGTTGTTTTTAATAAAGTATTTGTTAAGAAATCTGCAAGTAACTGAAGTAAATACCAGGAAAACCCCATTTTATGGTACATGCACAATTTTAGGACAGAAAATATCTACAAAAATCCAGTTGGACTTGTCAAGGACATATGCCATGAAAAAGGAAGCAGAAGGTTTGGGGAAAACTGAGTAGAAAGGAGGAAATAATTTGCCTCCTTAAACATCTATGGTACATTCACACCTTCAACACTTTTGATGAAGTTCATCTCACCCAGTCTTGCAGTTCTTACACAATAAGCACTGGTATGAGAGCTACGACCTCCATCTCCATCAGCCAGCACAAGGATTGAGGCAATTCTAGAGGGTGATACTGCTAAGGGCACACTTCAGGGTGTGAGGAACAGAAATGTCCATTTCTCTGTTCATCAGGACACAGTGATGGCCTTTATGGAAAAGAGTCCTGAAGACACCTTGGCCAGAAGTACAGTCAAACTTGGGAAAGTGCAGAGAAGAAAACCAAGCAGGACAAGAGAGCTTCTTCTTGAAAAGAGAGATCAAATTTACAAAGATAAGAGATGACAGGGGAGCTACAGTAGGGCTCTACAAAATCATGAAAAGGACGGCGCATGGAAAAGGGAAATACAAGGAATTATTTCACACTGTAGATGAGAAACGAGCAACCTAATGGAATTGGCAGGTGGTAGATTTAAGACAAAAGCATTTGTCATCTGAGGGGCAATCCTGGAACAGATGAATCTTTGGTATGACCCAACAGAACAGTGCTCATGTTCTTATGTTTGTGCTCATCAAATTAATTATTGAATTATTCACTCAACTCTAGTCTGAATGTACATACCTACAGAAAGTGAGCCTTTTGATTCACTCACTTAAGATCAAATATGACAGACTCATAGATTTTAAAGCCAATGTGATAATCTGATCTGATCCCAGACAAAACAAAGCCTGTACAAGTTTTGACTCAGACCTATAGCTCCTGGCTGAACAAAGGACTAACGTTTAGCAGTGTAGCCAGGCTTGACTTAGAAGATGCCACTAATCCCTCGTCTGCTTTGTCCACTGGTTAATTACATGGGCTGGCTAATTGCATTGATTTTTTTTTTCCAATGACAATTTCTGATGTGCTGTCATTGGATCCTTTTCAACACTGTCTGCAGACTTTCTAGCCATATTAAAGCAACCTTACTCTTTTCAGGGTTTGGTAACTACATTTTTCTTGTTTCTATCTGATGTTTGTCTCAAAAAAAAGTGATATTCAGCAGCTACTTTCACAGCCTCTTTGAAGGGATAACTTGAAGCTGAGCACATATACATCAATGCTCATTTCCAGGTCTCCAATTGGAAACTTTAATTACCACACTGAGTATCTTCACTTACGTCTGCTTCAGTCATGATTTAGCCATTCCTGGATAGGATATGGACCATACTAAGTGTCTGTATTTCAATATTGAATCAAATATAATCTAAATAGAATATAAAGTCTCCAATTACCATTATTTTCTGAACATCATTCATTCACTCTACTACATCTCATCATGTTTATCTCACTGCCATTCAAAGTATCCCTGTTTTCCACAGCAGAGAGTGAATTTCTCCAATTTTGAGCAATGTAGACAGACATCAAGCTGAATTTTTACAGCTCAGATGCAGTCTCAGCTAAATAAAACTTATGTGATTGTTTAGAGCAATACTGTATCTTTAGCCAGTAAATTCAGTTTCAACTGCAGCTGCAAGGGCTCCTGTAATGTCATTGAAAGAACCAGGAGAAACAGCAATTGAATTTGGAGACCTCTGGATGGTACACAAGTCGATTAATCTCTTGCCCAGTCATCTCTAAAGAGAAGAGAGTGGACACAGACCATGGGGAATGAGGATGAGCAGCACACACCAACAGATCAAAGCTGCTAAAAGCTGTTTATGGTGAACACAAAGGTCTAAATCCCACTGCTCCAACCCCACTGCCCACCTTGCTGAGCCCCACCTGAGACTTTCCTCTCGCTGACCCTATTAATTGCAATCTTGCACATTACCAGCTCTTTTCCAGCTCCATGAAGGAAGCTTGTGAGTGAAGGTGATTTGTGATGCTGCCTGTGCACTGCTGATGGGGCAGGAACAGCACTGGCCACTAAAGCTTGGTGTTTATTTGCAGCTCACCAGCTGCCTTCTCCCATGAGCAACAGCTCATTTCCGAGCCATGCCCTTCGCACTGATAAGGCACAGCAGGGGCCTGGAGGACCCCCTGATTTATTGTGGTTTGGCTGGAGGGTGGGCAGCACAGATATTCTCTCACGGCCTTGAGGGAAGATTTATGATGTACTGAAGAGGCATTTTCTTAAAAAAAAAAAAAAAAAAAAAAAAAAAAGAGAGAGAGAGAGAAAGAGAAAAGAAAAAGCATCTGGTCCTAATTCCTGATATTCTCAAAAAAACCTAGAAGTCAGCCATGTGAACCACCAAAGTTAATGTGATTTCTGCCCTTCATCTACCATAGGGTGAACTCCTCAAGGAGATGCTGTATCTGGCATCCCCAGGAGAGATGGCTGCACCTCGAGTACTGTGGTCAGTTCTGCGTTGCTGGAGCAAATCCAGAGAAGGGCAACTAAGCTGGTGAAGGGTCTAGAGAACAAATCCTTTGAGGAGAGGCTGAGGGAAGAGGGGTTGTTTAGTTTAGAGAAAAGGAGGCTGCGGGGAGACCTCATTATTCTCTACAGCTACGTGAAAGGAGGTTTAAGTTAGGCTGGTGTTGGCCCCTTGTCCAAAGTGAATAATGATGGAACAAGATGAAATGGCCTGAAATTGTACCAGGGGAGGTTTAGGTTGGATATTTGGAAGAATTTCTTTACTGAAAGAGCAGGAAGGGACTGGAACAGGCTGCCCAGGAAGGTGGTGGAGTCACTATTCCTGGAGGTATCAAGAAAACATGTAGATGTAGCACTTCAGGACATGCTTTAGTGGGCATGGTGGGTGTTGATGTGTTTGTTGTTGTTTGTTTGATGGGTTTTGAGTTTGTTCAGGGTTTTTTGGTTGGTTAGGGCTTTTTGTATCTTGTTTTTGTGTTTTTTTTTCCTCCTGGGTAAGTGGTTGGACTCAGGGATCTTAGAGGTCTCCTCCAACTCCAACAATTCTGTGATTCTGTGAAGAATGAAGTTCAGTCAATGAAGCACCAGGCAAAACTGGGCAGCAGACAGCATCCAAAAATGATGGGAAACCACGAGTGAAACCAGTTGGACATGGAGAGGACAGAAAGGATGATCCTGCCAACACCCTGTTCTTACTCAGTCCTTGTTGGCTGCCCAGCACTAAAACCAGTTGCCATATTCACAGATTTACTGGTTCTATTTTGTGCAAGAGCTGAATTTACTAGCTTTTGAAAGAAAAAAAAAACCCTTCCCAGAGGGAAGATATAATAGGAGCACAGTACACAAAAGAGAAACTTTCCAGAATGTCCTACATAAAACAACTGTGCCCCAGGGCTTATTTTAATCATTCTTCAATTATTGCCTTACTGGTGGCTGATTTAGTCCAGGCCATTAAGATGTTTCTAATGGAAATCATCAATTCATCACAGAGACAACTTCCAAGAATCTAATCACATAGATGAAAACAGACACATGTTCATGCTAATAATGAGGACTCCAGCAAAAGAGGGAAGATTTTATGTATCTGTTATTTTTAAAGGTTTATTTGCTCCTGTGTCTTTACAAACCAGGCTGGCTGGCTGCCAGGCATTCTGTTATTTACTGGGACTGTCCCATGGCCTTGGGAGAGATTTTAAATATCCACTCATACACTGTTGCTCCAAGGCTGCTGTCTATTCTAACATTTCACACAGTTTCACAAAAAATAAAACTCCTCAGGTAATTCTACATTAATCAACACAAGTAGCTCCACATCAATTTTACTTTCAAGGCAGAAGAGCAAATCAAAGCCAATAAGGAAATCCTTATAGCTCATGCTCAACATTTTAGGAGCTTGTGTTACCAACACTGTGTCTATTCCCATAAAGTATTTCAATGGGTGAATTAGTTATGAACTTTAAAAGCTGCTGTTTAAAAAAAGCAAAGTCATAATTGATACAGCAAATAATGAAACTTAGCTGGAAAAACTGAGAAAAGCTCCACCAGATTCTCTCAGTTCTAGCAGCTGGTAGGAGCTACACCCACCACCAGAAGCCCAGTGAGGCACAATTAAAAGACACTATCTCACAGCAAACACCTGGATCATCTTCTCAAGACCTGACCACCAGTGTGAGGGTGGCAGTGGTGCTGGGACAGGACACAGTGACACTCCTGTCCATCCCACATCACAGCACCATGAACATCCCCTTCTCAGCAGCAGCATCCAGAGGCAGCTCCTGGGAAGCACCACCCCAAAGCAGAGTGGTCAAAGAGTAAGGACATGATTCTCATTTCCCTCAAGCCCCTCAGCCCTCAAAGCATCCAACAGGAGTATCTCAAACCCAAGAAGAGAACTTGCTGCCTCCTACTATTTGCCATGCCCTCTGCATAGTTCTTCCTTGAGCTCTACCCCCTGGGGACTGTAAAAGACATAATTCCCCCATGTTTCACATTTCATACTTAAACCTCCCTATAAAATCCCATTCATGAGCAAGCCCCGAGCAACAGCAAAAATACAAGCTGTAAAACTGCACTAGCCTCAGATTACAGCCTCTGAACTGCTCCTCCCAGCTCAGCCTTGCTGCTCTCTGGGAGGCCCAGGGCAGGAGGTGACTCCAGGACCATGTTTTCCGCCAGGTATGCTGGTCATGGATGAGGAATAAGCCAGCACGTGTAGTGTTGGACCTTATCCCACTTTTGGAGGTTGCAAAGGGTTGTGCTGATGGGTGTGATGCTGAGCTGGTCTGAGCTGGCCCCATAGCTGCTCAGTGTACTCCTCTGAAACTCCTGTGGCATCATTACCACTTAATTCTTCTCTACCTGATCTAGCCAGTAAAGCATCTGATGAGATCCTGGGCATTTCTGCTGACAAAATAACATGACCTCATCATTTCATGGATTCTGTTGTGGCTTAGAAAACTAAATTTTTAGTCTTCCTTTTACATTTCATAGGGATTCTTCTAAATGCCAGCCCTGGCTCCTTAGCACCTCTGGCATATGTTATAAACACAGTTATGTGAAATTTAAAAGAAAGATCTCCTCCTCCATCCCAAACCATAACTAATGATGAGATCAAACCCAAACAATAATCTAGCAAATATAACCTTCCCTCTGCTCTTGGGCTGTGTGATTTATACACTAATAACACCAGGGAGTTTAGAAAACTGCTGGGTACCCAGGGTCTTTTGCTAATATGGTAGCCAGAGCACATTGCAAAAACTCATGGACAGAAGTGAAATGCAGACTTTGGCTGCAGGGCTCATGAGCCCTGCACAACTATCCCAAATGTCCTGCTTTCAGCCTTGGCACCTGCCAAATGAGGGGCAAATTCCCAGTGGGATAGACCCAGCCATGCTAAAGGTGCTGCACTGATGACAGCAGTGGAGGATTTCACTCAAACCAAGGTAATTTGGGGTGTGACAAGGCAGCAATGTGTGACCAGCAATGACCCTAAGATTATGAATAAGGATATGGTAAGGTAGTGATGCAATTTGTATAGCAGAGCATCTAGTTTGAAGTTACATCTATTCTGGCACAGATCATATCTATAGGAAATTCCTCTATAGTAGCTACTCCAGTCACTGTTCAGCACAGATGAGGTCTGAGCATCACAGAGCCACAAGCCAAATGCACTTAGTTGAAGATTGCCACTATTTTAGCTTTTAAGCAATCTGTGCCTAGTATGTGCATCTGACACACATGAGAGAGCTTTTACAGGATCCCAGTTTTTGTCAAGCAGTTACTTCCCAGCACCACGGAGCCTGCACACTGATGCACAAGTATTAGGGCAAAATTAGCTGTGCAAGTGGGTATCTGCATGTGAGTGACTCTGGGACTGAAAACAGAGGAAATGGTATTAAAACTCAGTGGTCTCAGTTCAGGCACTGCCAAGGAGGCACTGAGGCAATGCATTCAAGCCAGCAAGCTGGTCCAAAGGATAAGACCAAAGAAAAGTGTCAACACCCACAGCGAGATGATCTGATCTCTGCTGAGCCCGCAATCTTCAGTTGCCTGCACACCAAGCAAGATTTCACTAACACCAGACATTGCAAATAAATTAATATCACTGCAGTAATGACATCTGATACTCACAATACGAGTGGTACCACACAACCCCATAATCTCCCCGGGACCCTTGTGCCAGTGGGCAGGGAGGTGTGAGACATGCAGGATCATCACAGTGCCCCGCAAACATGAAATCATGGCTAAGGCAAGAGGATCTGCTCAAGGGAGCAGTGTTTAATCCTTGTTCTGCCATGGATCTCCTCTGCAACCTTGGGCAGGTCACAGAAGGATGAATCTAAAAAGGGACTTAGATCCCTCAAGGGGGAATTTGGCATCCACAGTCAAATGCAAGGCACTGCTGCTGTCAACATGTCAAGACCTGCCATGCAGCCAACTGCCAGCAGCAAACTCCAAGGGCATCAACTCTGCTCCGTTCTCCAGCTGGAAGAGAGGAGAGGGGGATTCAAGCCAACAGCTCCAACTCTTGGAAAGTGCCCTAAACCACAGAGTGTTTTCCATACTTCCTTCTGAAAGTGTTCCACCTCTCAGAAAATAACTCAGACTCCCTCAGTACTGTGACACTTACGCAGTGCAGTGGCTGCCTGCTGATGCTAATGTCACAGAGCAGTAACAGGGGCCACTAAAATGAATGTCAATTGTTCCCTTAACCTTTGTAGGGCACCAGATTTGCCCCTTTAGGAAATATATTCAACCTTTCAGGTTTTTAGTAGATGGTAATCTTAGCCCACGTCTTCCACAACTAACTGAAAAAGCACCAAGCCAAGTTTGGTCTTGTGGGGAGAGAGCTTGTCTGCCTCTCCAGCAGGCAAACCAGGTGTATTTGTGCAGTGGAAGAAGCTTCTCATTTCAGCTGTTTGCTAGAGACCAGTATGGAAAACAGATTTCATCCTAATGATTTATAAAGTGCCTTTAGGCAGCCCTTAAATACTAAGTTATAACCAGGTATGAATATCCAAAGCCACTGCTGAAAACACTCTCCTGCTCTTGCTGTGTTACTTGTGCTGCTCCACTTGCAAGATCTCAGCTCCCTGGTCCAGCTCCTCAGCCCAGCATCAGGATTGACCTGTCTCAGTGCCACAGATGTCTGTTTTCTATTTGGCTGTGGCATTCCCTGTGTAATATTAAAATGTCATCAATTCAGTTTAACAGGCCAAGTAAAGGCCTTAGTCAACCATTTAACAGCTAAGTAAAACATATGGCAAATGCATATCAGTCCAGGGACTGCATTAAAAGTTTAAGGGTTCAATTAAGAGGGATCTTGCTAGTGTGTTCTCTGGAGGTTAGGAAAACAGAAATGCCAAATGTTTCCCCCCCACTTTGTAGCTGTTAAGCATCAGGCTGAAACCCCCTTGTTAAAGTGCTTTCTGTTCCTGTGCTATTCCAGTATGTTAAAAGCACCTCTGTAACATACTCTGTTAAAATAAACTATTTATTGGGAAAATTGAGCTAATGTTTTTATGATTTGGATTTGGTTTTTTTACATGAGTGCTGTTGTTGTGCTTCAATGTCCTGCCATAAGTGCCCATGCTCATTGTTGCCACCTGAATGCTGAGGCTGGAAATGCCAGCCCTCAGGCAAGGCAATGCCTGATATCCCAGTGCTCCCAAGGCTGGAAGCTCAGACGAAAAACCAGATGAACTTGACCTCCATAGTTGACTGAAGCCTTATCTGAAGATGCAAAACCAAAATTCATTTTTACAGTTTTTCCATGGTTCAGCTTTCTTAGGGGCATGGTCACCCAGCAGAAAGAACATGTTAATTAAGCAGTACATCCTGCCCACAGCAGTGTCTCCAGATTCAAGCAGGTATTGACAATATAATGCACTGACAATGCTGTTGTAGAATAATAAACATATCCCGAAGCATCTCAGCTTGCAAGAACAGATCTCCCAGCTCCCTAGGTCTAGCACAAGAGACTCCAGGTGTCGTGTCTCAGTCAGTCTGATGTGTCCATCACACGACCATGGTGTGCGTATCCCAAATAGACAATGCAGACACCACCACAAACCAGACCCAGTGATGTAGAAGGGCCGGTGGCATTGCAGCTGCAATTGGGTTGTCCCTGCCATGTAGGACCCCCCTGCACTGTCCCTCTTTGTCACCCTAACACCAGGACCCCCCAGCAGCACAGGCAGGAGATCAGGCTGAAATGGAACATAAAGAGTGTGCAAAAAAGCAGCAGCTCCTTGCTGGAGCAGTTGGATCACAAGACTGGGCTTGCTCTACAGACAGACAGCACAACAATAGTCAGAATTTTGCTGCTGTCGTTATTTATAGGAACAAAAATGTAGATCATTTAGAAAGTCAGAGTGAGCTGCCAAACTAGATACAGCAGCTGAATGCACTGCCTAAGAGTCAGCTGTGTTTTAGGATATTCCCTCCTGCAGCAGCAGATGCAAACCCTGCAGGGCAGCAGCTCTGAAGCAGGAGGATGCAGCTCTGCTGGCACCTGCTCCACACCAGCACATGAGCCACCAACTAAGGCAAGATGGCAAATTTCAATATTCATGCTGAATATTGAGCAGTGAGATGCTAAGGTCTGAATGACTGCAGTTAACAGTTCTCTTCTCCCCTGACTACAAACGGGTTTTGGATTTGCCCCCGAGGTCCTCATGCAACAGATGGGACATGGGATAAAGATGTTATCCCACATATTCTCTGCAAAAGACACTAGCTGCAGGGAAAGATGACTGCAACCACCTAGAAAAAATATACATGAGTGATTTCAGCAGGTCCCAAAACAGTGAATGGAGTATTAGGGAGTGCCCTGGTCTCCTCTCTGCCATGCTGCTCTTCCCTTTCACTTTGATGAAGGTTTCCTCTTCCTGGCCTCTCCTGGTTTAGGGTACTGATGATGTTCAGAGTTTATGTCACAACCCTCCTTCTGTACTGTGCTCCAGCTCTGCTCACAGCTCACTGACTTTGGGAGTTCATCTTGTCCCCCTGCTCTCATCACCCCACCCATCCCACCTCCACCAGCCCTGGGGGGGCTCAGCCCACAAACTGCCACTGCTCCCGTAAGGGACACAACACTGAAGCTGAGAACTGGGAAGAATTAATTTATTTCTTGTTTATTTTCTGTAATTTGGTACAACTAAACCCAAACATTAAGAATATTTTTAAACAAAAGCTGTACTGAGAGCAGATCACAGGGCACAGTGCAAAAGCAACCAGTGAATCAAACACTAATGTTTTTTATTACAAAAATAAAACACTCCAATGAATGCCTCAAAGTCTACAAATTATTCTCACAACTATGCAAAACTACATTATGTTTCAGCTTTGGGACATTGTTTAAAATTTACTCTAGCACTGTTTTCAAGAAAAGTCAATTTCTTTCACCCAAGTGGAGATTTAAGACATCAGAGAGCCATCTGGTGGTTTGATTGCCTTCTAATTAAAATTCGTCTCTTGGGCTCTTGATTTCCTCTGCTGCTGAGCTAAATTGGCTGCCCCAAAGCATAAATATAGAGAATTAAGCACTGTAGGATGTGCAAAAGTAAAATTTAAGTACAAAGAATGTCAGATAAGATTTTGCCATTGGTTTGTAAATATGAGCTGTCCACAAAGGAGGAATGATGCATTTGCTTTCTGATTTTGTTACATATTTTTACAAGTTTAGAAGTGGAATGAAGTTTCACAAGAATTCCCACTATGATGGAAAAAGAAAAGTATTAGATAAGTTTATGTGACATTACTACAGAATAGACGTTTTGTTTCTTAGAAGGCTTTACCATTTTCTCTCATGCTTTCATGCATTTTGAAAGGGAAATACACCTGTGGCTTTAGAAATACAGAAAACAAAAATAAATTAAAAAAATAAAAAGCATATTCTGAATGCAAGGATTACTGCTGGTTCAGGCATTCCCCTGGCATTTTTTTCCAGGAGGGAATCAAAGTCCTATCACCAATTTTCAGAAGGGTAACCACCCTTGAAGAAGCTATGGAAAGGGTGGAGGTCACAGCCTGGCACCATCTCCTGGGGCAGAGGTCTGACACGAGCAGAAGCTGCAGCTCCATTTGCTTTTGGACCCAATGTTAGTGAGTGTGAAGTGTGATGGAGTCTGGCTGCCAAAGGGCTCAGCAGAAGAGCAATTTGGCTCATTCAGTTAGTGCTGAGCTGCTCATTGCTATTCAGAGACTCAAGTAAATAACAACAGGCAACTTAGGAAGCTTTTCCCACCCACAAGGACAGCAGCAGCTGAGCGAAATCTTCATGCTGAGAGCTTTGAAAGCCAATGTTCATATTCCACCTAAGTGTCATTTTGGATGCCCAAAGTCCCTCTTAGCATTAGGCCCTTATCTCTCCAGCCTTGCACAGATGTGCTTCTGCAAGTTTTAATCCTGGCTCTGAACCTCCCAAACAGAAGTTTAGGCAGGACAAGCCTGGATGTGCTTGCTCAGTCTGATCTCCAGCACATCATATCCCTGTCACTGCTGGGTCCCCAGCAGGGCTGACATTTACTGTGGGAGTGCATCAAGCAGAAAGGGCCCCCAGACATTTTGCTGGGCTATAGCAGACATACCCCAGCTGGACAGACCCCACCTGAACCATGGCATGTCTAGAGCTCAAACACCACCATTAACCTGCCTGGGTTTCCATGGAAAAAAAACCCCAACCGAACAACACACAAACCCATCGGACCCTGATTCCAGCCTGAATCGGTGCCACCACTTCCAACAAAAAATACAGAGGAGGAAAGTTACTCAGAAACAAACCAGCAATTTCTAAGCTTTGTTGAAAGAGGAGGACGGAGACTGATTTTGTTTTATACTTCTGGCAGGGACATTGAATGATTCATTGCTAAGGCTTTCGTCCTTTACCAGTCAGTTTGTGTTCCTCCTCCTGCTCCTTAGCCACTTTTTTTACTTGCTTCCAGCATTTTCATAATTTGTATTTCTCCCTGGTCCCCACAGGAGGAGCCTCAGTACCGCTCTAGCAGGCAGAAAGAGCTCCTGCAGTTTCACCCTCTATACACAGCTGTCCTGTCAGTTAGCAGCCAGGAAATATTAAAAAAACAACAACAACAACAACAAAAAAACCACCACAAAAGAAAACAAAAAACAAACTTTGAAAGAGCATATTGATCAACCTGGAAAGAGTTTCTAGGGATATTTTCCGTGGAATGAGATTTCTCTAGCACTTGGTGCAGCGGGAGCTACAATTTGTGAATGTGATTCTCAGTCCCCTCTGTAGGGGGTTATTTGTGGGGGGAGTTACACCCAAAAGCATTTGCAGGTTCAGGAGTTGAAACACACCTTTAACAACTTCTCTGCCAGCAAAACCACAGGACATTTCTGAAGTGTTGGAGAGTGATTGGTAAGACAGCTTTGTCCTCAAAACAGGCAAAACTATTTTTTAACAATTGTGCACTTCTTTTCTGAGACCATCTTGGGCTTCTCCTGTGTCCTAAAGCACAGATTCCCCCTCCAAATGCCTTCATTTCACCTTCTGGTGTTTGCCTCATCTGGGAGTTCCAGGGCTTGTGAGATCTCCAAGGTCAGAGCATGGTACCCGTGCCTTTGCTAACCTGCAGAAGAGCATCACAGCATCCCCCACAGCCAGGCTGGGAGCACAGACAGATCCTTCCCTGTCCATGCTCTCAGGTTTTCCAACCAGCAGAGGACAGGATGCATCACCCTCTAAACCAGGATCCACCTACAGCACATACCAGAGTTCAGGATGCTAGGGAATGTTCCCAGGCTCCTAACTTAAATGTGGTCTTTGTGCTAAGAAAAATCTTACTTAGTCTCTGGTCTCCATTCTGGCACAGAAAAGCAGTTAAATCCTGTTTCTGGGAATAAAATTTGCTGGTAGTAGCCACAGCTGCTGAAGAACTGTTTCTCAGTGCTCTAAGGCTAGTTAATTAGAAATCTATAGATTGACATTACATGAGAAATAATAGATCTTTTATTTTTCAATTGTTTAATTATTAATACATTAATGAGATGGAAGCTGAAGTGCAAGGAAAAATGGTTCTCAGTCTGAAGGAAGTTAATATAAAATCTAAAATGCACTCTCTTCCAGCTTATTAACTTTGAGATTGATGTAATAACCTCAAGAGGTTTTTCAGTTTGTCTCTTTTCTTAAGTTTATATTCAGATTTGCACAAAAGTAGTTTCTATATTCAGACTAGATCTTGAAAGAATTGTCTTTCACAGAGTGTTTTTTCCTATTTTGGAAAACAGAACGAAGCCATTTATAAAATGTGGTAAGACCTGCAGACTAATGTCAGTTACAAAGCTCTTACTCTTCAGAGATGAATCAACAAGAGCCCAGTTTTCCATCACTAAAATATAAAATGTACTCTGCAAAATTTCAGGAGGAAATTCATTGTATGCCCCATTATTGCTCATGTGTGACCATACTCAATGCAATATTGGCCAGTTTCTGTTCTAAGCATTTCCTTGGCATTAGAGGCAATTTTGAAATTGCAGAAGGTAGAAGTGAGGAGACAAACTCCAACATTGTTTTGTCCATTAGTCGTTTGATTGTTTCCTCTGTAGCTGCAGGTTCTCTCCCCAGTTCTCTGGCCCATTCAGTTTTGAGTGACAAATCTCTTCAGGCTTCATTCAGAGGATAACTTCAACCATTGGGAAAGCATGTCCTCACACTCACCATAAAAACTTCCTTTTCTTCCATTCTTTCCTTACTTTTACAGCACTGCTACCCTTTCTGAGGCAGAAGTTTAAAAGCCAGTACCAGCAGGGAAACCTCAGCTTCAATGTCCTTTGGCTGGGTGGCCATTTTCTAAGGTCTTGCCCTTTATAAGATCTTGCACCCTTGGGCACTTCCTAAATTCTCCTGATGGTTGTCTGTGAGCTATTGCTGGACTCACTACTGCTATAACAGAAAGTCCCTCAAGATCTCCTTCTCCTCCTTCCCAGGGTGTATGGAAACCCAATCACTTGTACCAAAATCACAAACACTTCTCTGCCACCAGGAAACATGAAGCTGTTTACAGAGCATGTTATTCTCATTTAAAATTCAAAGGAATATGTGAAAATTACCACAGCTTAGTGTCACAGGAGAGATGAGCTCCAAGGTTTTCTTTGGAATTTATTGCTGAACAGAAGTTTCTGCAGACAGTACTGGTTTTTCCCTGAAAAAGTGGATACATCCTTCTCCTCACCTCCGCAAGAGCCCAATTCCCAGCTCACAAAGCATATGGAAACACTCACAGTGATGTCAATGGCTTTGAGCAATGTCCCACTTGCACACATAAGCTGTTCACCTAAAAGTCCTTCCAGACTGTGGTTTATCCTAGCCTGAGTGCTTGCTGATGTTCCTCCTCCAGAAAGAGAGAGGTTTATTGAGCTGTGCTTGCTGTAGCAGTTCACAGAGCTGCAGAAATGGATCTCCCACCTTTTTGAACACCTGCAGTCAGAGTGAGTAACCAGGCAAGATCTGTCACAGGTTCCCAGTTTCTCTCCCCTAGCAGTCTGCATCCATCAGATACTGAGCATAACACCTCCCATATTAATCACTGCTTGGTCAAACTCACCTCGTGAGCTCTTTCAAACTCTGCCCAGGCATCTATTCCAGCCTCTTAAATAATTTCTGCACTTCTTGTCACAGAGAGTCTCAATATCCTAGTGCTTTTTCAAACACTGTGGGTGATGCATGAAACTTTACATTCCCCCGTCAAGCCTCAAAATAACGACTCTATACTTGGGAAAGAAACCACCTCTTTGTTTCAGCCATTGGGAAACACTGAGTTGTTTATGGGGGACATGCTACTGCTTTCAAAACCCACAAGGATATGTATTTCCCTCTGTTGGAGGCACTTGTAGTCTCTCTCTTTAGCAGGGAGATACTGTCACAAAACTCACAGAGATCCCTTTGCATCCAAGAACTCCCCTTCTCCACCAGATACATCTCAAATTAGCCAATGTTCCAAAAATTATTAGGAAATGTGTGGGGAAGGAACAGAAATATCCATGTTCCTCTCTGGGAAATGAGCTTGAAATGGATGCTGTAAGTAACATATTCAAATATCCTTTTTGTCTGTGACAATTTAGTTTAGACCTTAATTGCTTAACTGAATCCTTTTCAAACTGCATGGTAAAATAAATGACTGGAGAAACCCAAATGCACGAGTATAAATGCCTTTTTAAACATCTTGAGTTTTTAGACCATGAATCAAAGAGAAACAGAAGGATGCAGTCTTATTTTTAATCACTTTCATAGTACTCGAATTATAAGAAACAATGAAATACATCATAAGAGACATCTTGAGATATCTTGGCATGCTGCTACACTGAAATTCAAAGCTTGACATGCTATCTCAGATCATTTAACTTTGAAGTCTTTGCTAATTCTTCACTGGATTATTGCTGAACATAAGCTTGATTTCAAAGCTCACCCTGTTTGGCTTTGCACATCTGAACTGAGAACTACATAAAACTTTGTAAGCAGCTCCTAGAGAACATTTTTACACCATCTTGCTCACTTGCTCCCAGCAGCTTGAATGTGGAGACTTGGTCCACGCTGAAGGCTCAGACTTCCAATGGCAAACCCAGCTGACAAATTCACAGTCCCTGGGGGTGTGAGACAGCACACTGACACCTGCCCACCACAGCCTTCCACCACAGTCTTCCTCACCTTCATCCACTCTGTAACACCAGGCACAGCCCTTCAGGTTTGCAGCCCTTAGACTGGGGTTTCTGTTGGTTCTCCTTTCCTCATAAACCTGTTTTTGAGGGTGGACTTTCCCCAGAGACCACCCGCGCGTCTCGCTCTTCCCGCCAGCTCTGACTCAGCCAGCGTGGGACTGCCAGCAGCAATGAGAGGCAGATCCGTGACAGCTTCCTCCCAACATACTCCCTCCTCTCCTCCCTCATCACCAAGCAGCTCTTCACACCACCAGGGAAACACAGGATGCTGCCTTAGCACTGACTCCTACCCACCAGCTGCCTCACTTAACTTGGGATCAGCAATGGCTGATGGCAGGTAGCAACCAGCCCGGCCTCCAGCATCAGAGACACCAAGACCAGCCCTAAGATGCCCCTAGATCCTGAAATTGGCTGGGATGGGAGACACGTTGCTCATCTCAAGGAGGCTGTGGATTTCCTTGAAGACCTGACTGTGCAGATTCAACTTCAGGACCTCGGGATCTCCTATTGGGAGGGAGATACAGGACACATGTACAACACCAGCTTGAGTGAAGGCCAGGAACCACTTACTTAACCACTCACTTAAGCACTGAATGGCTGAGGTCCATGGGTCCGCTCCTAGACCATACCCTGGCTCTCTTCTGGATCACTGCAATGAGCTCTCTCTACAACACCTGCCAGTTTCCCATGCCAGTCCCCAGATCATGCAGCTCATACTCTCAGTGTCACTGGTCTTGAGAAGACGAAGTACCAAATGCTCTGAGGTGTGGATGCCCCTGAGGTGCAGAGCAGACTGGTCATAAGCAGAGTAGGTGCAAGCCACCCTAGCCACTTTGCCCAGGGGTCATGAACAAGCCCCTTACCCTCTTTATTTAGCAGACCTGATCCAGGCAGCACCAGGAAAAATTCTTTACTGTGAATATCAGGTTTGGCCCATTCTTGCCCTTTCTTCACATATTTTATCTGGGAATTTTGTTTGCCAAAGGTTTTTTTCACTTCCCCAGCTTATCACGAGCACTTTACTGTCCCATGCAATGCTGAGACTATTTCAATTGCAGCTCTATCCAGAAGCAAAACCTAATCTTTCATCCAAGGTAATGACTCTCTTGAAGTTAGAATAATTCTTTCTGAATTCAGCTGATGATGCTGAACTCAGCATCAGCATGGTGTGCCCATAGATGTGGACATGGACACACTCTGTCTCTGCACTCTACAGGGTTGAGAAAGCCCCAGGGAGTGTCAGAGCTGATGCCTGCTCCTCAGCTGGGCATGGAAAGCACATCAGTGCTGCTCACCCCCACATCCCACTAGTCCCGCTTGTTCTCTGTCTAGCTTCCAGTCCCTCCATACAGCTCTTGAAGATCCCTTTGAGGCATTTGGTTTCTAGAGTAAAAGGAGGAGGATGTTCCTTATTGATCATGGAAGATTATGTAACACAACCAGATGGTTTGGTGGTTCATAAATTTTCATCTGTCCATCACTTAATGCCATTTTGACAGTGGAGAGAAGACTTTACTCAATGCAGCTGTGCACATGAGGGCAGAAATCTCTGGGTCTGTAGGGTTCCAAGATACTAATTGGCCCCTCACCAAGCTGACAGTGAGCACTGGGCCATCACAGCCACACAACAGCCCTGCAGAACAGCCATTTCCTGGTTTTTGAGGGCAAAATCTGTCATTATGGAGGTACACACATTCCTCTTCATCACACAGTGTGTGTGGTCACTTGTGCTGGTCATTTGAGAGATGATCTTCCTAGATGTCCTGCAGCCTTTAAACCTTTAAGTGACAAACACCACACTGAAGTTACCTGCCTGGGGCTTTCAACCTATCTATCCAACCACATGTTAGTCATTCATCAAAAATGCTTGTACCACAACTGACAAAGAGCAGATTTCAGGGGAAATGAAGCAAGTGCAAGTAAAAGTATTACTCAAAATAGCCAAACCTGGAACTCACAATCCTCCAGATCAGTTTTTGGCATAATTGTGGGTCTACAGTCTCTGTCCTGTATGTACCCTACAACTCCCAACAATCTGTGGTATCACCATTGTGTGGTACCACTTCCCAACCTCACCTCCATTTTTCTCCTATGACATGACTATAAACAACTTCCATGCAAAAAAACATACCTAGGGTATTATGAGTCCTGAGAATCTATGATCAATGAGATTCTGGGAGTGGGTCTTTATTCCCTGGACCCTTTTTGTGTGTTGCTTTGACTTATTAATGCTCACAGTAGAAACAAGTCTATTCACTATGCCTCAGATTTGTAAAGGACTCATTAAAATGATATGTGGCATGTTTAGAGCACTGCTGAAAAAAAACAAAGCCATCAAAATCTCAGTTAATTAGCATGAGCTAAGAAACTGCAGGGATAACTGAATTAGCTTATTTTCTTGCTGTAGGTAAAGATTAAAAAGTATTCAATTTACGGCAGTTTCCAAGTTGCTAAGGATTATGAGAACAATGCACACTATTTTCAGCTTGCCAAGGAGAGTGAATCAAATATAAAAGCCCAATCTTTCAAAACCAGCTCTTCAGATGATTCATCTGCAGAAGCCTAGCTGGAATGCCCTGTGTGGCCTGACACCATTGCATTGCCTCTCTGTGGGAGCCAAGGCCAAGTCCCACCACACACCTGGACAAGTAATTGAGAGGCTGGGTTTAAAGGGAAAACCTTGTTTATGCCAGGGGAACTCCAAGTACAGGTAGATCCTGTGGCCCAGCCAGGGTGCAAAGGCTTCAATCCAGTAAAACAAATAACTCGCGAAGTAACTTTGGAGAAGTCTTGTTATGTCCAATTTAGCTGCTGGTGCAGCTTTGGTTCTTTGGGTCTAAACCAATATTTTTCTTTTACAAATTTAATTATCCATTATTTATATACAGAGACAGGCAAGGAGGGTGAGGCAGTGGGGTTGCCCTCTATGCAAAAAAACCCAAAAAACTGGAGCAATTGCACAGAGTTGCCTATGAAAACCAGTGATGAACAGGCCAAGCCAACAAAGGAAACCTCATGGCTGGTGTTTACTACAGACCACCCAATCAAGAGGAGGATGTGGACGAAATGTTCTTACCTCAGTTACAGGTTACACCATGCTCACAATCTCTGATCCTGCTGGGGGACTTCAACTACCCTGACATCTGCTGCAAAAGCAGCCAGCAAGCCATAAGCACTCCAGGAAACTCTTGGAGGACACTTTTTTAATCCAGGTGATTTTTAACCCAGTCCAGCCAGAGCAGATATGTTACTGGGCCTGTTGCTATGAACATTGATGGACTTGGTGATATCAGTGGATGAAAAATTGCAGATGAGCTGGCAATGTGTGCTTGCAGCCCAGAAAGCCAACCATATCCAGGGCTCCATCACAAGAAGTGTGGCCAGCAGGCCAAGGGAGGGGATTCTGCCCTTCTGTTCTGCTCTTGTGAGACCCCACCTGGGGCACTGTGTCATCTCTGGAGTCCCCAGTATAAAAAGAACAAAGAGGTGTTGGAGCAGGTCCAGAGAAGGCCACAAAGATGATCAGAGGGTTGGAGCGCCTCTCCTATGAATAAAGACTGAGAGAGTTGAGGTTGTTCAAGCTAGAGAAGAGAAAGCTTCAGGGACAACTTATTGAGGCTTTTTCATATATAAAGGGGGCTTATAAGAAAGATGGTGAGACTTTTTACTAGGGCCTGTAGTGACAGGACAAGGGGCAACAATTTTAAACTGAAAGAGCATAGGCTTCGATCAGACATAAGGAAGAAACTCTCTCTGATGAGGGTGGTGAAACACTGGCACAGGTTTCCCAGAGAAGCTGTAGCTGCCCCCTCCCTGGAGGTATTCAAGGTCAGGTCGGATGGATCTTTGAGCATCTTGGTCCAGTGAAAGATGTCCCTGCCATGGCAAAAGGGGTTGGACTAGATGGTCTTTGAGAGGCTCCTTCTGATCCAAACCCTTCTGTGATTCTATGGTTTATCAGAACGGAAAGTTTTGGAATTTTCAAAAGAATTCTGAACATATTGGCAGAAGTAAAATCTTACATGCAATTGTGTTTGCTTTCCATCCCTCTGGACCAAGGAGTTTTATGAAGCAAAGGTTTCACAGATTAATTGTACAAGACAGCAGTGCCCTGAAACCTGGCGTGATCTACTAAGTGAGAAATGAATATGAAGGAAAGAGGGATTACTTTTGTTTTAGGAATTTCACTGAAAAACATAAATAACACTGAATTGTCTAAAAGAGGCCATTACATGAGAACTAAAGCATTGGAAAGAAAATATGCTTTCTGAAAGCAATGCTAATATTCACATTATAGAGGGCACTTGCATGTTCAGACTGAAAAAAAAGGAAAAGAAAAAGAAAAAAAAAGGGAAAGGGAAGGAAAAGGGAAGGAAAAGGGAAGGAAAAGGGAAGGAAAAGGGAAGGAAAAGGGAAGGAAAAGGGAAGGAAAAGGGAAGGAAAAGGGAAGGAAAAGGGAAGGAAAAGGGAAGGAAAAGGAAAGGAAAAGGAAAGGAAAAGGAAAGGAAAAGGAAAGGAAAAGGAAAGGAAAAGGAAAGGAAAAGGAAAACTATTCTATGTGCTCAAAGTAAAAATAGAATAAAATCAGTATGTATTTCCTTTGTCTTGCAAATAACCATTCAGCAGGTGAGGTTCCAGAGGCCACAAATGTATATAATATATATATTAAATAGCAAGAAAATAAATGCACTAAGAGCCATGTGGCATATTATATGCATGACATGAGAGTGTCTTGAAAATAGAATCAATTAGAGTCAGTTCTCCTTCTGCTAGTTCAGGTTCCCTCTCTCATTTCTTCTTCCCCCTGTCCTGCATCTGGGGAGACCCAATCACCATGAAGAGGAACCTGTGGCTAAATAAAGGTTGACAGCCCTGGGTAGGAATTAGGTCGCAGAATATAAGTCTGCAAACTACTTCTAAACCCACATGTTTAGACTGGCATGTGCTCATGACAGTAGTGAGATTGTGGCTGGACTGAAGTCTGAATTGTGCCAGAAAGCTCTGAGCAAAGTGTGCCAGGAGGAAGCTCATGCTGCAGTGATTTGTGCTGCAGGGAGATGGGCAGTGGTACCAGTGTCAGACCAACAACACTTGATGGAAGAACTGACAAGTTTTGTTTTGAAATCCAAAGAAGCCAAGCCAGGATAAATCTTTCAGCTGCTTTACTTTTCTCTTTTAAAGGCTTCTTGGTGATAATGTGCTTTTATTTTTTTTTTTATTTGCTGAGGGAGGATTCAGACTAGCTATTTTGAGAAACCCTTTGAAATCAAACTAAACTGGCCTCTAAGCAATTTCACTGTGCCAAAAGTTGTACTTTACACCCCTCACTGTTTGCACAGTATCTTTGCCTGAGATACTTACATGCCTAATCTGATCTTATTATCTCAAAACTTCAGAGAGTTTAACATATTTATCCTCACAGCATCCACACATGGTAGAAAGGGCTGTTATTTCCACTTCCCAAAGGAGGAGCAGAGGCATGGAGGTTGTGCTTGTTGTCTCCTTGAACGGGAACAGGGCACTGTCCCACAATGACCCACGCTGTCAGGGCTGCTGGCACAGCCCCCCCAGGCCAGTTCCCCCTCAGTCATCCATCTTCCTGGCCAGTGCCTGGACACAGCTCAGCAGATGCCACTGATACAGACACTTTTTTATTTACTGGTATAGATGTAGTCAAACATGTGATTCATATTCAGCTCCCAGAGTGGGAATAAGATGCCTGAGCAAATCCAGATAACTTTCCCAGCTAGGTTGGTGGGATTCAGGGATTATATATCAAACCTAAGGCTCCCTCACCTCCAAGAATCCTCCTCTAAAGGTCCTGTCTGGTGTTTACTATTGAGGCCAATAATAATTTCAAACACAGAGCTGATTACTACTACCTTACTCATTATTGCACTGTGTCCTTGGGCATCCATCACCTTGAGCTCACTTCTTTGCTCATGAACAAGAAAGAAGCCCAGCATGCCTTTCTTTCTGATCTGGAAAGGAACCTGGCCACATCGAGGATTCCCAGATTGCCCACCCCACCTTGACCCAATGGAGATCCAGGCACCCTGTGCTCCTGCTGCACAGGGGTAGCACAAGTCATAGTCCCCAAAGCAGAGGGAGGTGATGGAGCCAGCCTGCTGTGTCACATGCTGGGGCACAGTGCCCCTTCACCCCCTCAGCTGCAATAACCATTTCCACCTACCCACAGCACAAAGAAATGGATATTCAAATTCTGGATACTGCTGTACAGTTTCTTATCCAGACTGGGTTTAAACTGCTGTTTTATAGCTTTCACTTGCCAAAGTTTTAATTGATATATCCTTTTGTTCCTCTCCATCGCTGATATGATGCATTTGGCTGCATCTACATTTGTGCACAGGTGGTGAAATCCTGGCCCTTTTTAAGAGGATTATTACCTTTGTATATCACACTTCTGCTGCTTTAGATTTCCACATATCTACACCATAAGGGTAAATAAATCTATGGAATGATGATGGTCATCACTGGTCATGCTGTTACACTGAGTCACCAGGCAGCCTGGGTTCTGTTCTGTGCAGGTTTCTGCACAGATGTGGGTGGGATGGAGGGATAAAGCCACTGCACAACAAGATGCACAACATGGAGTACCTAGGGAAACACCCCAAGGGATCAAGGCATACCTGAATATGTTTTCAAAGTAGTCAGCAGGTCCCAGTAAACAAGCCCAATCACTTTGACTCATTCCTAGATGGACCACAGTGCAGTTTGGTGGACAATGCCAGAGGCCAGATTCCAGCACTCTTATCTAACAACTTACTGCATGAAAAGTATCACTGACTCAAAGATTAAAAAAAAACACCAAACACAACAAAAAACCCAAGAACCAATAAAAAAACCACAACTAAAACCAATTAATCTTACCCAGAATTAATAAGGACAGTATTCCCTTTCTACAGGCAGGGAAATTACAAGACAAAATCATCTGAGACCACAACATAAATTAATGATAGAGCAAGAGAAGAGCTAAAAATTTTCAGACCTGTGTGCTCTAACCACAAAAAAATCCTTCCAAGACTGGAGAGCAGCAGCCTCTGGTTCCCTCTATACATTGCTGGTAAACAGGCTGGAACAATTTTCCACGGACAAAGAGACCTGTCCCATACCCACTCTGCACTGCTACATTTTTAGCTTACAGAAGAACACTGCAATTCCTCTAACAGAACACACTCAGTCTTCCCAGCACATCAGAGACACTCTAATGAGCACCTACCACTGAGATAACTCTGTCTGCTTCTACTTTTTGTACCATATGGCTCATCTTCTTCTTTTTCCTCCTCCTCTTTTGAGCCTTGAGCTGTCCCCTCTGGCACTGTCCCTGCTCTGGGGGCTGCACCAGAGGCAAACACAGTGGAGTACAAAAATGTAGACCCAGCCATTATATCATGTGCTGTCACACACCAGGAAAAGCAGCCACACACCAGGAAAAGCAGCCACGCCATAAAACACACCTGCACCTGCCTCCCACCAGCATCCAAGGAGTTGCAATGTACTGACTGGCTTTAGGTGATCTACAGCAGAACACCAGATGAATATCAAGTACAGTCCCCTCTGGGACGTCTCTGGCACACTGTGCTGCTGCAGTTCTGAAGAGCAGGATGTCTACCTGTGTGACAAGGGAAACCTGCAGCAAAACACCTTGTGCAGGAAGAACAAACTCTTTACTCTGATGGCGGTGAGACCCTGGCCCAGGTTGCCCAGGAAAGCTGTGGCTGCCCCCTCCCTGGAAGTGTTCAAAGCCAGGTTGGATGGGGCTCAGAGCAACCTGGTCTAATAGGAGGTGTCCCTGCCCGTGCAGGGGGTTGGAACTATATGATCTTTAAGGTCCCTTCCAACCCAAACCATTCTGAAACTCTGATGCTCCGAATACCTGTTCAAGGGGAGCGGGCCAAGAACAGACGTGAGGTCAGGGAACCAGCTCAGCCACAGGAAATCACCTAATATGACTGTCACCTGGTCACATTTAACAGCACTCTCTGAGGAAAGGATATTCAGGCCAGACAGCAATTCTAGACCTTCAGCTCAAGACACAGACAGCAACTACATCAGTTATTTGACTTTTTTTCTTTTCATCCTCCTTCATTTTTTTCCCTGCACTGTTCACAAATGGTTGCCTTTTTGCACTGAACTTCTGAATACACACAGCCACAAATGCACTTGCAAATTTCTTTATTTAATTCAGCTCAAATAGGGCCAGGACTAAAGGAGAGGCTGTTCAACTGCATCTTGCTCCAGTTTTGGTGGGAAGTGTTGCCAGGAGCAGTCCTGCCTGTTTCTGCCTGCGGGCAGCACTCTTCACTCCTGCTCTGTTAGAAAGTAAATCACCCCAAGAGAGAAATGTTCTCTCCCCAGAATGTCCCCATATGCTGTTTCTACGTGCTGCTGTGGCTCTCTTGAGAATGACCACATCTCTATAGCAAGGAAAGGACTCAAGTTATGACCATGTTAAGCTCCTGGGGAAAGAGGATGCAAGACAAAATGCTTTTCCCCAGGAAATCTGCTTTTCGAAATATACTACATCTGGTTTAAAGTATGACCCAAGCTTCAGTGACAGAAATCTCATCTGCATTTCCCTCACCACCCTTCAAACTAGGCAAGACAGCATCAATGTGAAGTAAAACCTCCTATATAGCAAATATTTCTGCAAAACCATCTGAAAAGGGCAGATTTAAAAGCTTCTTGCAGAGAGTTTCCAGCCCAAATAAGCAAAACATCAGAAGCACTTTCTGTAAACAATCCTGTCCAATGCTTACAGGGAAACAAGTATTAATCAATGGAAAAGTCCCTGGGCTGCCAGGAGATAAATATCCCAATAGATAACCCTGGTGAGCAATCAGAGCAAGGTAATTTCCCTCTTCTCTGCTCAGTATCACTTAATTATGTTCATGCTTGTCGTGCACCGTGTCACCGGGTAACATTTTGCAGCAGGGTGACCATGAAATTTAGCCACAACACCACTGTCATGACAAGGAGCTTCAGGATGAGGGGAGGATGGATTCTTGGCTTTGTTTTCTCCTACAGGAGCAAGCCCTTTTCTGGAGCTGTAAGAGACCCACAGCTGAGCTTTAATGGCAAAAATCCTAAGACAGAGATAAACAGTTGCATGAATTTTATTTTGCTAACTGCCTTTTAATATTAAGAATGCCAACCTCAGTGTAATGCTGCCTCTTTGTATGCTTGTATAGGTCTTAAAATCTCATGTCTCCTTCAGTGGATTTCAAATTGTATTTCTGACTTCTTTTTCTTTACAAAGAATTTTGGTGAGAGGTAGCTCCTTTCTTCTGGGACATACAGACATTTAAAGGCTCCACTAAGTCTCAGCCAAGGATGTCAATGGTACTTAGAGTATCATCAATTAAGGGTGAAAACAGAATTACAGAGTGGCTAAATGCTACTAACCAACTGAATATTATCAGAGAGAATAAACACCAAGCTCCTCCAAAGCATCTTCAGTACCATTGTACAGAAAGATTTTTACAGTTAAGCCAGGATCACACAGCCCCATATGGGAATTTTGTCTTGGGGAAGAAAGGAAATGATGACATAAGTTTTTAGGTCTCTGAACACGTTTCCTCCAATTCAAGGAGGAAAAAAATGGCTTTTACAGGCTAAGATACAACCATGTGGCATGCATCAGAATAAAATGAGCACATGGTCTATAAATGCATTAAAAAAAGGTTTCACCAGCAGCAGTATTTTCTTTTTCTACAAAATACTTTAAAAAGTAAAAGTTTGGCTGCAGCAGACCTAACCACTCTTTCAGAGAAAACAAAAACTAAACCCCTTCAGATTTATTTTCCATGGAATAATTTTCCAGGGAGAATGTTTAAAGCAGAAAACTTCTGCAGTCCTATGGAAACAGTTTCTGCAAGAAGTAACCACAGCACAACAAAAGGAAGCCAAAACAGGATTTCAAAGAGCAACCTGTATTTCCATTTCAAAAATCTAGGTTTTACAGAATCCTGTTTAAGGTCTTGTACCTCAGCCCAGCCACAGAAAACCATATCAATCTCTTAGACTTTAAAGATAACCTCTTTGTAGAATTTTGGGGAAAATACCAGACAAAATGTAAAGCAAGAGATCTTTTCTTTCACCAGAAATATGAATGGGATGACAATGCTTCATCATCAACTTGCTTAATGGGTTCTTTCAGAAGTTGTACAGAGTCTCTTGACAATACAATTCAGAAAATGTAACTGCAAGTTAGGCCAACACTGCCTCTACAGGTGCATACAGACTCTTCTCTTGACCAGAGTAACTGATCTGATCGCACTACCTAGAACAGAGGTTGGAGCTCAGATATGAGCATGCTTGGAAAATCAATCCTGGTTTTTTGCCCTTAAAATCCTTGCCTGTCTTCTAGTACACAGTGACACGTAACCCTCATGAGCCTACTACTGTCCCCTTTGCCACAGTCTGTACATCTATCCTCTAGAAAAAAACTCAAGATGAAAAAGCAAATGGTAATAATGGTTTCACCACTGAATAATGGTTTCACCAAAGAGTGGACTTGTGAACACCAGTGTTAACTTTGCATCTTGCTTCAACGTCCCATGATTTCACTTCAAAGCTTTGTTATGAAAGTCCTTTTCTTTTTAAATGCATGTAGCTATTTAATCAGAATGCCTCCATGTTGTGCCTGAGAGGAATCCTGTCACATCACAATGAACTCTCATGCTGTGGCATATATGGATTTAACATTTATTATTGGCCTTGCTGCAAAGCCCCTTCCTCCTGAAATAAGCACCAGCTATTTAATTGATTTGAGTCACCACAGCGTAAATTAGCAGGTACTAAGAGATGCAGAACTAAATGTAAAAGACTCATTTTGTGACTGAGCCAACATCAAGTAACCAGCAATGAAACTTCTGGGCAAGGCATGAAAAGAAGGAGATACTTATCCAGAGGCAACAAAATGGAGAGAAAATTGCTAGGTCTTTGAATAGCCACCTGCCTGCTGTTCAGATGGAAAGGCCTCACTCCTACTCTCAGGAAGCAGTGGAATTATACAGGATTACTGGCAGATATATATTGCTGCCCTGTGAATTGCCTCTACCAGACCAAGCTAGACAAGATGGGCACAAACACCCCCATGCCCAGCCACAACAGGGAGCCCTAACTTGGGAGTTAGTGAGGGAACTGCTGGTGGGCTGAAGGAAGAAACTGAAGTTGATGTTGCCAAAATGTATTGCTGTAAACAAAAAGCAATCAAGGCACATACTCTTGCCTTAAGGATTTGGTAATGGCTCTTGCTGGACACTGGACATTATATCAAATAACCCTCAGAAAGTACTTCTTTACTGTATTCACCAGTATAGGAAAACAATCAGATATGTTTATCTGATTTAGGAGACCTTAAAATCTTTCTGTAACTTTAAAGACTAATACATTAGAAAAAGGTCTTTCTGGAGTTTTGGCTAAAGCTCTTGTTTTCCTTGACGACAGCAGCTTTGCAACAATAGATATCTTAAAGCAAAAATCCATTTTCATCTGAACTGTTCACATTTCTGTAAAAGCAAACAACATTATAATGCTGTCTGTTCATTGAGAATGTGGAAATGTTTCTCCATTATCTCTTTATACCCAAGGCTGCAGGCAGGAAGGATCACTCTCCATCAGATGCAGCATCGTGCTTTGATTATAAAAACCCTCAGTGTTGCCCTGCTAATGAGTCCATGTTAGGACACTTCAGCCTAAGCTAACAATAATGAGTGCAAGCTTAGGAGCAAGGATGCTGACAATTGTCTATGCCTGTTGAAGGTGACTGCCCACAAGCAGTTTTGAAAATCCTGACAAGAAAGTCTTTTATCTTTCCTAAGATGAAGATTCTCATGATTCCTGTGCTGATGTAGGAAGACTGGACTGATGTCCATGGGCTCTAACACGCCTGCTTTGAGCCACAGCTGAAGTTTTTCACACTTAAAACAGTACAAGAAAGCAACCTGGTTGCTGTTCAGTGCTGTTCCCAGGAGAAGGTGCTGTATTTGAGGGGGATATGGGGAGTAGGAGCTACTGAAAGTCCTACCATGGCCAGGAGAAAGAAGAAGAAAAACCAAGGTGCTAAGGGCAGCTAGGACCATTCAATGAGCACATACCACATTTTTGGGATCATACACAATTCCAATTACAGGTATCTAAATATCATCCCAGAGATCACTCTGTGGTCTTTTAATCTGTTGCAAACAAATCTGCCCATGCCCTGACCTCCACCCTAATGTTCATCTTTCCTGGTCTGCTTTTAACCACTCAGCCCATGGAAAAGGGGAGATACTCCTTCATATTGAACACTCACCAGTGGAATCCAACTGATATAATAATATTTTTCCCCCAAACATGGGAAATCAATACTGGATTAATAACTATTATGCAGTTCCCAGGGGCATGATGCCAGGGGTCAGCTCATTATGTGGTCAGAGACTTGCAAAACTCTAGTGGGAAAGTACTGAAGTACAGCGAGATGAACTTCTTTAGGCTTTTAACAGGGTGGCCTGTGTTCTTCAGTCAATGTAACTATGAAGACAAGGCATTATTTTTTTTTCAAGATACCTTTTTTTTTAGCTTTACAGACAGACCATGCTCTGACTGCACTAAGCACTAGAAGCAGCCAGCATCTGAAATCTGTACAGCACAGGCCCAAATAATAAGGTCTATTTCAAAATCTAACATAGCAGCTCTGCAGTTTCGGCCCATGTCTGCAATATGTCCATGCTGAAGGCTGTGGTGGACCTGGGAGTGCTCATTTCCCCAAGCACTTCTCTCACTATCATGGTCTGATGCTCCCAGTCTTGCCACACATGCTCAACTCTGTTGTTGCTGTCCCACTTTGCTTTCCACATTCACCAGCTGGGTCCATCACAGAATCCTAGGGGTTGGAAGGGACCTTGAAAGATCATCCAGTCCAACCCCCCTGCCAGAGCAGGGTCACCTAGACTACACCCCTGGAGAGATGTGCCTTCTGTAGCACCCTGCCCCTGCTCAAAAAACTCAGCAGCAAAAGTGTTTTGTGAAGCACAGGGTACAGTTAGTGCCTCTTCTTGTTTCACTGCAGTCTCACAAAGGCTGCTTCACCCAGTTCACTGATGTTTCACTCTCCAGGCTATTAGGAAATAAAGTCTTGCCAAAGTAGACCCCTGAGTATCTGCTCAGCTGTGTCAAAGTCCAAGCAAAGCTCCCTTGGCACCTCACAGCCTCCTTCCTGGCATGCCCAGATGTGCATCAGCCTTTCCAGTCCTTAAGTAGTATTTGCTCAAAAAAAAAAAAAAAAATGAAAACAAGTGAAAACAATTTCTCCAATAACTGGTTAATATAAAATTAATGTGTATTTGCTTGACCAGGAATTTGGGACAGGTCTTTCCCTGGCTCATCTGTTAAGTGTCCTAGCCAATAAACCCCATGAGATCAGACTGCCACACACATCTAGCACACATCTCGTTCATGTGCAGCGCAAGGAGGTGCTGGAAGGATGGGATCCAAGGCTTTCAACACTGACCCAGTATATTTTCAGTGGGTGCCAGGCACTACATTGGGCTGGCCCCTTTGAGACAGCCACTTCATATGAGCTGGGAGTATTGGAAATAAAGAGCAGAGTCTTTGGGTATGTGTATCTCCCATCCTGAACCATGAAAGAAGCTGAATTCCCTGATCCACAGTCATCAGCTCCAGTTCTCTTTGTTACTGGTGTTGTTTCTCCTGCTACAATTATTGTTACTAGTAATAGTCACAGAATCACAGAATGGTTTGGAAGGGACCTTCAACATCATCTAGTCTCAACCCCTCTGCATTGGCAGGGACACCTCCCACTAGACCAGGTTGCTTATAGCCCCATCCAGCCTGCTCTTGAACACTCCCAGGGATGTGGCATTTACAACTTCCCTGGGCAACCTGTGCCAGCATCTCACCACTCTCACACCAAAGAATTGCTTCCTAATGTCTAACCTAAATCTCTTCTCTTCCAGTTTAAATCCCTTGTTATCTCACTGCAAGCCCTTGTTAAAAGTCCCTCCCTAGCTTTCCTGCAGGCTCCCTTACAGTAAAAACACACCATCCACAGAAAAAGGTGATGCTCAGAGGCTTCTGCCAGGTATTTTCCTCTGCTAAAGAACCTAGCTTGCTTTTCTTATTCATATAATTCCTATTGTGAATGGAGAGGTTTTTCCTTCTGTCTTCTGCATAATGCTGTACAGACACAAAAACAAGGATGGGAATAAATCTCATCGATGGAACACGATGTGGCAGATACATGTTTTGCTTCAATTAGCTTCCTGATGTGATAGTGGCTGTTTTGTAACACAGTGCGTCCTTGCTACAGTCCTTAAGGAACCTGGTAAACACAGCACTTCCCTCCATTGTCTCTTGTTTTTCTTGGAGGCTGAGTATTTTCCTTGAAATGTCACTTGCACACCCCGTCCATGCTCGGCTGCTCTCAGAGAGTGCTCAGGCATTGGGCTTTCAAAAAACAAAGCACTTAATCACAGCTTAGTGCTTGGCTCACTTCTTTGCAAAACATACAGGTGAAAAGGCAAAAATACAAGTGGAGTAGTTCAAATAATAACAAAAACTTCTGCACATTATCCCACAGGTAGATACCTGCCTGTTTGAGCTGCTTCCCAAGCCCCTGCAGGGTTATAATGTGCTTGTACGTGGTG
>NW_009953811.1:3753179-3773272 GCF_000747805.2 Chaetura pelagica
GCAGGAATGGGACACTGGGACTCCAAGCCTGCAAACTTCTAGGCAGGGCTCTGCTCAGTGCACAGCTTGCTCTCATCATCTTGGCTTTTCTGTGATGGAAATCATGTGAATAATTCAGCAGAGTTAAGATACCAAGCTGGAAAACCCCCAAGGTCAGGGATTGGGGCTCAGTTTGGGCTGGCTTTTTTTTTGCAAAGGTAGGGAGAAACATTTTGGGGTTGACTGAGACAGGCTGCTCACCAAAAAAGCTAGTTCTGAGCAGAGATATCAAAGCCTCACAAGACCTCCCACAGGAGTAATACTCTGATTTCTTTGGAGAATCAGAAACCCCAGCTGACAGGATCCAGGTAAAGTAGCCCTCCTGCTAAGAGGATCAGACCTGCTCTTCAGGAGCACAGTCCCCCAAAAAGGTGAAAAGTTATACAAGTCTGGAAGAAGAGCTTTCACTTTCTCTTACTAGATCCAGTTATTAATAGGATTTCCTCTGCATTTAGCTCTGTTCTTGACTGTGAAGAAAAGCACAGAGAAAGTCAGAGTTGGGGAGTTAAGTTCAGTCATTACTTACTTACTACATGCTTTCCTGTAATCTTTCCCCATTTGAACAGTCTCGTTACCTTCAGGAGGAATTAGAGAAATAAGACTTCCAGCATAGCAGGTTAAAATTGCAGCCTGGAAGACTTACTAGGAAATGCTCAGTACCCATAAGGACATTAAGCAATGGTTTTGATTCTCTGAAGAGTGTGCAACTGGAGAAAGAAAACATTAGTAAAACATCTGCTAATTATAATCAGCTGATACAGGCAGCAGCATCTCCTGCCCTGGGACAGGCAGACAAAATCCTTAAGTTCTGGAGGTGCCTTTTAGACCTATTTTTAGGCTATTTTCCAAAGGCAGTGAGGCAATGGCTCTTCAGCCCAGTTTGCCAACCTTCGGTCACTTTTGATCCACTGGGTGAACTTCAACCAACTTTGACCAAAGAGCAGAGATATAAAAAATATTAAGCTCCTACATATTTTAATCAAATATGGATTTAAAAAAAAAAAAAAGGAGGATAAAGAAATTAATGTCTTCATTAATTTTTACCATGGCCCCACGTCCTTTTGGAGAGGCAACAGCCCCAGGTCCTGTGGAGCTGTGAGTGGCACAGGGTGCACACAAACCTGGAGGAAACCAAACTTCACTGCTTCACGCTTCCATGCAGGAGAACAATATGGATGAAGTCAGAGTCAAGCTTTGGGAATCTGCTCTGGCCTGCCCAGGCAGCACGTTCAGAAACAAACGATCCCCAAACATTCAGGCAGAAAAGATGTGTTTATGTAAATGCATTTTTATGCATGATTTTCCAGCATGCAGAAAGTGAATCACTAATACACAAAGAGGCCGATTATGCCAATGGAATTTTAGTAACTGACAATATTAATATAATAACCATAACAGGTTATCAGGAGATTTACCAACAGTGATGGGGTGAAGGAAGGCAGATAGCTTAGAAGACACAGTAAGGTAATTCTTGCCAAGTGCCACCAATGGCTACCAAAAATCTTGTAACTGCTCACTAACAAAGTTTTCTATCATACTGAGACACAGTTGACTTGATGATCTTGGAGGTCTTTTCCAACATTAATGATTCTATGATAGTTCAATAAAACATTTATTTCTGAAAGCACCTTATTTCCCCATGTCTTCTACAATACCCTCCAGGGAAATCTCACCCAGCATCCAGAAACTTTTAGAGTATTTAGGCTTTGAGCAACCTGGTCTAGTGGAAAGTGCCTCTGCCCATGGCTAGAAGCTGGAACTAGATGATCTGTAAGGTCCCTTCCAACTAAAATCATTCTATGGTTCTATGAATTTAGTGTTTGTCTTGCCTGTGTAGGTACTTTTCCATAGTGCCTGCAAATTTTTAGCTGAATCATCATAGAAAAGGCAGCAGTTGTCCTACATTTATGTTCTGCTTTGCAGCTGTGCCGGTAACTCCACCTCATAGCAAAGCTGAGCAATACTGCTTGGAGAAAAAGACAGCATGGAGTTGTCCATAACCTTGCCAAACTTAGAGTCACTGTGCTGAAATACCCTCTATTTTGGGAAAATAAAACAAGAAAAAAAAAAAAGGTCCAGTCATTTCTAAGGAACAGGTTAATACTTTGGGGGTGAAGGAAGGCAGATAGCTTAGAAGACACAGTAAGGTAATTCTTGCCAAGTGCCACCAATGGCTACCAAAAATCTTGTAACTGCTCACTAACAAAGTTTTCTATCATACTGAGACACAGTTGACTTGATGATCTTGGAGGTCTTTTCCAACATTAATGATTCTATGATAGTTCAATAAAACATTTATTTCTGAAAGCACCTTATTTCCCCATGTCTTCTACAATACCCTCCAGGGAAATCTCACCCAGCATCCAGAAACTTTTAGAGTATTTAGGCTTTGAG
Source organism: Chaetura pelagica (assembly GCF_000747805.2). NCBI lineage: Eukaryota > Metazoa > Chordata > Aves > Apodiformes > Apodidae > Chaetura > Chaetura pelagica. The sequence goes on from NW_009953811.1 coordinate 3,755,613, forward strand.
CAACCTGGTCTAGTGGAAAGTGCCTCTGCCCATGGCTAGAAGCTGGAACTAGATGATCTGTAAGGTCCCTTCCAACTAAAATCATTCTATGGTTCTATGAATTTAGTGTTTGTCTTGCCTGTGTAGGTACTTTTCCATAGTGCCTGCAAATTTTTAGCTGAATCATCATAGAAAAGGCAGCAGTTGTCCTACATTTATGTTCTGCTTTGCAGCTGTGCCGGTAACTCCACCTCATAGCAAAGCTGAGCAATACTGCTTGGAGAAAAAGACAGCATGGAGTTGTCCATAACCTTGCCAAACTTAGAGTCACTGTGCTGAAATACCCTCTATTTTGGGAAAATAAAACAAGAAAAAAAAAAAAGGTCCAGTCATTTCTAAGGAACAGGTTAATACTTTGAGACAGCACAGGAAATTCTGAGCTGTCAAATCTGGGGATCTCTATGATGGACCTTGGTCTACCTTATACTAAGAGGGTTGTGATAGTCTGAACAGTTTCATGATGACTTGTATATAATATACGTGAAAACAAGGTGGTGAAACCAAAGCCAGGGATATAATTTCCCCGTGAACGTGCCAGGAAACACACAGGACAGATCCACCAACAGCTACATAACCCTGGGAAGAGTTCCCAGAGGGACTGACAGGAATAAATTAAGTGTCAAATAGACGTAGACAGCTGCCTCTTCACCTCCCTTCCTGCCAGCTCCAGCACAGACACTGCCACCTGTGCTTGCCCATACCTCTGACAGCATAAATGAGGTGTAATATTTATCCATTAAGTTAGCCTGCTAACAAGCATGGCCTTCAAGCAAAAGTAGACATACCAGAAAGCAAACATACACTGGGAGACTTGGTCTACCTCCAAAAGCCTTCTCCCACAAAGGTGCTGAGAGATGTTCAGGGGTTGTACTGTGGATTTTCCACAACACTGCAAGGAGTGCTCTGAACGCTGGTCATGAAAATGCTTCCCATGCAACAAAAGAACTCCCCTAGGAAAAATTAGTTTGTGTCCACTTAGCAAGCAATGAGCCAGGGAGAAGGGCATATGGATTTAAGAGGGAGGTGTTGAGCCCACAGTACTTATCTTTGAGTGGCCCTAATTTTACACACACCCCTTCTTCTTCTTCTTTTTTTTTTCTAATCTAAATATTTCTTCCTGAAACTTGCTTGATCAGAACCAGTTCTACTTCCTATCAAACCCCAGTTTTAAGTGTAGGCAGCTATGGCCTGGTTTAAGAGAAATACACAAAAATGAGAAGCTAAAAAACCCACAAGGAATCTAACAATAAATAGAACAGAGACATAAACAAACAGATACCTCATGTCCTGCAATGCTTCGCAGCTATTGTATCAACAAGTTGGTGTTACCCTAGAAACGAGGAATCATCTGTGGATGCCTCTCCCAGACGGAAACCGGGAAAGGAGGCACGTGGAATTAATTCTAAGTCTTCTGGATTTTGCAGAGTTGCCATCCGACTATTGATGCCAATTTATCCCAATCTAAACTACTGTGGAAAATTTAGAGGCAGTGCAGAGGTTACACCATACTCAGTGCAACGTCTGCAGTGATGAGGGTGAGAGTACCTGGACATCTTGTCTTCTCCACCTTGGGATAACACAGTCCTTTTCCAAGAAAGTGCAGAAGGGTCATTCCCTGGAAATAGCCTGTGCAGAGTCAAGGACAGTGTGGCCTTGTCTGATTTGCAGTAGCAAGGAGGGCCAACAACAGCAGCTTGGCAAAACATCTAACGACTTTAATAAAATTAAGCCTCAGCAAACATGTTGTACCCCACATCTGAGGCAGATTAAGAGCCCCCACACACATGGGGGTCGTCAGACGGGCTCTCTGTGTGAGCAGAAGCTTGTTAGGGTGCTCTCACTTGACTGCATTCAGCTGTGTGCCCATATTAAAATAAAATGTAGCTTTGGAGGATTTTTTCTGAGTTTTTTTCACTGAATGATAAAAAGTATCATCCTGCTTCCTTGCAGATTCAGTGAAAAGAATTTAGATCCATGTTGTCTCGTCCCACTTTGTACCACAGGGTGCAGATTTTGGTCAGTTCTGGGGAGTGCCTGGAGCTGCTGCCCCACACCCTGAGGATGGGTCCTGGCTGCTGGCTTCAGCCACGTGTCACATCCCAGGGGGAATCAGTGAAGCTGTCCATCTGGAACAGCTAAATACTTGGCCCTTGCAAAATTAGTTGGCTGGGTTTACAAATACAGCTATAGCAGAAAGTGTAATTTCCTAGTAAGTGTTAACTGTGAGCAAGTAGAAATTTAAACTAATGTATATTCAGTTTCACCTATGATTACAGATCTACATTTTAGATAACCCAACGATCTGGATGCAAGAAATTTTAAAAAGTGAGGGTTACACTACATGAAACAAGATAATTAGAAGCAGGAGTCATTATTGACTATTTTTTTTTCAAAATAGATTAAACAAAAACAAGGATTTGAAAATCAACTGGTTACAACATTGTTACTTCCTACCGCCCAGCTGCCTTGCTGGCATTTGTATGACACTTAGGTTCCTTTTCCCATCCTTTTGCAGCACTCTGGGCTGAAATGTAGGGCTACAAAAACAGATAAAAAATGTACAGGGCACTATTCTTCCCACACTGCCAGGAGAACAGGAGAACAGCTTCTGACAACACCTCTATGCCTGGACATTACTAGCAGACAAGGAATGAGCTTGGTCTCTAAAGGCTTCCCATGGGATATTCAACCCCAGAGCTGCCTCTATCAGATGCTCCAGGCTTCCCTACAGCACATCTGGTTCTTCACAGATGTGCTTCATATCTCTGCCCTGCTCTGCTCTTTAGTTGACCACATCACAGAAAAAGGGAGAAACTAGAGATGGTAAGAAGACATTTTAACTTAAAATCATGGTTTTTAAAATTTATTTCAGAAAGAGGAAAGAAATCAGCCCAGTATGAGCATCACATCCTTCCTCCCTCCCAGGTGGATGTGATGGGAAGACCAGATCAGCCAGAGCATACCATTATGAGATCCTGATCTTCTCAGGCTCAGAGGGAGAAAATGGAGAAAAAGAGAGGCTCTGGTGAGAGACATGTCAAGGATGTTATGAGCTACCACTGCTGCTGAGGCAAGGATGATGCTTTCTTGCAAATCCAGCACCTATGCACCCGTGCACATGGTGGCATCTCAAGTGACCTCTTGCTCAGTACTGACCAGGTATCTGTTGAGTCACAGAGAACTAAAGCAAGGCAACTCCCTACATACAGACCAGTTGTCATCCCCTGAACACCTCCTCTTCATTCTGGTTTGATTTGGGTGACACTATCCACAAAACACATGAATTCCCAGTTTCACAACAACCCAGCCCATCATACCTGGAGATACATTTTTATCCACCTGCTGGGGATTTGCAGACTACAACACATAAGACAAACACCTCTCACATATCCCATCTTTAGGGTTAAAGAACAAAACTAAAACAAGAAGGGCTGGCAATTTAGACACAGAAACTTCATTAGGTTCAGTACTTACAATTGCATAACCAGATATAAATGGTTCGGACTCTCATAGATGTCTTCCAGTGCAACTATATTTTCATGCTTGATCCTGAAAAAAAAACAAACAAAAGACAAGATAAATAAAAGATAAAATAGTGATTTTATTGGGGCTTTTTAGTGGCTGCAAAACTTAAATCTATTTTTAGTTAGACACTACTTGTCAGAGCTTTATTCAACATCATAAAAGACGGTTTTGATTGAAATGAACAGTCAGGAGTTCTTTGCAGCCCAGAATCCTCCTATTATTCACAGAAAAATCTTTCAATCCTCTCTGAAGTCAAAATGTTGAGGGGTAAGTATTTGGGGTATTAGAGGTTTATGGTTCCCATGTCAGGGGAATGAAGACAGCTGGTGTCTGAAGGACAGCAGCAAAGCAGGGAGCGAGGTGGTGACGGAGGCAGGGTGTGGGCTGGCAGGGAGAAGGCAGGGGTTCACCCCATGGAGACGCTGGCACAAGTGGACAACAGCCATAGGAAAGTCCCACACTCCTTCCCACCCAATTCACCATGCTGCAATGTCCCACCTGGTCAGGACACCCACATTTCCCTGCAGTGTTACGAAGTACCATCTGCTTTCTGTGCAACACCTCCAGGCATCCACATGGGTTTTCTACATCCTCACCATTCCCACCAGTCATTCCCACTAAGTCCCTTGTCAAGATGCTAGCTTTAAAGAGAAAAATCATCTCTACAAGCACATATCTAATTAACTACTCCAAGCAATGCCTCTCTGGGTTTGCTCTTTAAATGCTTACAAATAATTTCCAAAGCATACATTTCGATTGTGCAAACCCTAAAGAGACTCCCAATACAACTCCAGGGGCAGGATATTAATTATGCCAATTGCAGACAATTGTTTTAAGAGCAAGAGAAAGCTGGGAAACACTAAGCAGAGACAGCAGAGGCCACTCATTAAACAACAGACACATTCAGAAAGAAAGTAAAAGTGCATCAGATGAAAATGCAAAACTCTCTGCATGTTTCAAGGTTCAAGTAGCTTAATTAAGATGCTTAATAATGGACCTCATCCTCAACAGTCCCAAGAGCCCTAACATTTTGCATGAAGATGCTGAGAGCAGAAGGTCCCCTGTGCCCCACAGGATCTTTTCTTGGGTAAGAAAGCAAACTAATCCAATTTTCTCTAAATTCAATGGAAATATTATGTCTGACCTGAATGTACACCCATAATCAGTCATCAAAAGCTGCATTTGTATAAGGACCTTCATGCACATGAAATTTAACATCAACAAAAAGTGAGCTCAAATATGATACACTACAGGAAGTCAGAGTAACACTCTACATAAATATCTGGGAAATCCCATTATATTTTAGCAAAAATATCCAGGTACACTGCATCACAAATTAAATTCTTAATATGGACAACAGGAAACTAATACACCACCCACGTGGCTTTACACAGCACATGTTTGGAAACCTTTCTTTTGCTGTGCAAATCTAGTGCTTCATCCCTTAAGGGTTACTGTTTGGGCAAGGTCAGTTCTGCCTTGTTAAAGTTAGTTGCAGGTACACTAAGATCCTAAATGACATTGCAAGCAAATAGTCACTTTTAATGGAAATTGTTATGGGTCTTTATCCATTTTCCTCTCCAAACACACACATTCACATTATCATTTGTGTACCTCATACCATCATGATCAAGAAGGCAGTTTTAATACAAATAACCTCCTATAGTGTTATGTTTAAAGCCTCCAACTTAGTCTGTGGTATGTTTTTTACCATGCATGTATTAATGCTTTGCATTTCTATTTCTGAGAACCTCAGAGGTTCTCCAAACCAACCCAACCCCTCTGAGGGAGCCAGCAACACCTAACCCTCACATGTCTGGCTAACAGGTGGGTGACCCTTAAAGATGATCAGCCAGGGAGGGAGAGGCCAGAAAGGAGCTGATCAGACACGCAACACCACACGCTGAGGGTTGCCACAAAATCCTCTCCCCTCTCTGATTTGCAAACCAAATGGGCTCTCTTCTGCTGGGGTCTCTGAAAGCAGATAAACTTGCTCAGTTCTAAAGCAAAGGAGGGAGAAAATGTTTAGACCTAACACCATGGGGTCCTATTCAGCCAATCTCCCCCTCTTTGAAAACAGATGCAGGATGTAAGCTTGTGGGATTCAGGGAGACAGTGAATATAAAGTGTAATCAGGAAGATGGCATCAGAAGAAGCTGAATGACCCTCAAAGTGCAAAGGGGGCCATCCACACAGGGATGAGGGTAGTTGGAAGAAGATGTCCTTTGGGAGTTGACGCCTGTGCCTACCAGCCACCCCAAATGCTGGTGGCTGCTGCACTCGAGGGCCTTGCTGAGACAGAAAGGAGATCTTTTATTCCTCTGTTTCTCAGCCCACCCAAAACCAGCAAGGGCCTAATCATGGAGTTAAACAGTGCTAGATATTCCTAGTGAAGTGCACATCGCATGCCTGCAAATGAATAAGCTTGTCCCACACAGCAATGCTCTACTCAGCTGGACTCTCAAACGACAAGCCGTTTAGAGGAAAATGGAATTCAAAATTGAAAAAGAATAAATGAATAAATAAATGATGGAAAACACTTGGGGAGAAACCTATGGTTTAGATCAAGTTTCAGGTTGTGTTGCTGAAGCTGGGCCAGAGCAGCCATGGGTCTCCCAGCAGAGGTCACTGCCACCAGCAGCACCCGCCACCTCTGCTTCCCTTCACTGCACTCAAGACGTCAGTGCTCCTTTCTTCAAGGGCCAGCAGTTGTCTACAGCCCTGGTACACTACAATCAACCCTTCAAGGCTGAACATTGCTCATTGCAATAACACCCCATGGTTCAGGAAATGGGTTGCTGTATCATCTTTGTTGATACCACAAAGGCCAGCGAGGACTGGGATGAGTTTGTCCCACTCCTCCGTGAGAGCAGATGGGCAAACTGACATGGATGCATGGAGAGCTGAGGAAAGCACTGTGAGGAGGCAGGTACTTCATGGTCACAGATCAGGAGGGATTTGGGAATGCTTTAATCAATTCCGTTTTTATCCCCCTCTAGAAGTGCTGAGTGAATCTCAGAGATTCAGAGGATTCATTCTCCTAAGCTTGCAAATGCCTCCACACAGCCCCACCAGTGCTCTCGCTTAGCAGAAATACTCACCAGACTCTCTCATCTCCTCAAGACCTGCCAGGATTTACTTTTCTAAAAGTGCTGCTCTCATTCTGCAAAAGCAGAAGCAGTGTGCAAAAAAGCCAGAAGCTTTTCTCTAATCACATGAGAGGAGGGAGCAGAGGGGGCCAAGAAACCAGATTCCCCGACCTCAGAGTATCATCTTAACCAATGGGCCATATTATTCCAATCCCTTCTTCTTCCCATCTCTGCTAGATCTTAACTCCCCTACTCTGCAGCTTTTTCTTTCCTCTGGCCTCCCCTCTTCCCAACGTGTGGCTCTCATGCTGCAATAGATAAACCTGCCTTGGATGAACTCTGCACAAAGCAACACATCAATATTGTTGAGTACATGATGGCTGTAGCAGACGGGACATGGGCTGGGGTGACAACAGTTCCCGTTAAGTGTTTCAAAAAAACATAAAAATCCCCAAAATAGAAGATAAAAACATGGGCTTAGTTAAAGTAAATTAGATCAGATTATGTAAATTGTTATGAAGAAGGAAACAGCCAGCTAAGGAAATCTCTCTTACCGTGCTTTTAACCTCCCCTTCATCACATATGCTGTTTTTTCTGATGCTCTCCCTCCTACCAGGCAAAGCCCAGGTACTGCTCACATCTCCCACACCCTGATGTGTCCCCAAAAGTCCCCCTATCTGTGGCATAAAGGGCACTTGCCACCTCCATCCACTACTGCTTTGTTCATTTTCAGGACTATTCTGAAGCCATCTGTCAGAAAGAAGATGCCTAGAAATGAAAATAGAGGCTAATACTTCAACAAACTCACTCAGAACTCTTCACACTGTGAGGCCTATGAAATGCTGCAATCCAGGGGACAAAGCAGAGGAAAATGAATCTAGAAGTGAGAAGCATGAAAATCTAAGTACACAAAAACTCAGGAAGAGTGATTAATCCTGGTAAGAAACTATGAAAAGAAAGGATGGATTCACCATTTTCAGAGCAGCCCTGGTTTGGCTGCTGTGCCACAGTCAGACACAAGCCACAAGACTTGATGCAACAAAGTCAAATGATCAAGTTTCCCCTCCAGCCTTCCAGGTTTATGATAGTAAAGGTGTCAGGAACACATCTGAATAGAAGCAATGTTGCCCATGAGCAATATTTAAACATATAAGCAAACTGTCAGCCAAGACCTAAAGAAACAAACTGAACTGGGCAACCAACAGCTTCAGGTAAATTTTCTGAGCTGGCAGCTGTGCAAACAAGGAACAATGTTTAATCTGCTGCAGAGCTCTGAGCACAGACTGGTCTCCTTTGCTTTCTGTGGAGTTGTTGCACAAGAGCATTGATAAGGAAATTGTCATTTTCCCCTGACTGCTACAGCATCCAATTCTGCCGTGACACAGAAACCTCCGCCTCTGAAGGAGATGGAACCTGTCCCCAAAACAAGATCCAACTTGACCAGGGGTGGTATTTCACCCTGCCTGACAGTTACCATCACCCCAAACAGGGTGTGCTGCAGCTTTGGAGTAATGATGAGTATGTGGGATGGCACTCCAGTGGTGCTAAAATCCATCCTCACCATGGACCAGAACACATCCTGCTTCACTGCCACCAGAAGGGCTCAAGTCCCATAGGATCACAACTAGAGCTAATGGGTAAAACTCACTTTAGCCTTAAAATTCACTTCTGAAAAAACCAACCAACCAACCAACCTTAAAAAATCAATCTATTCCATAGATTGATCTTTAGATTCCATAGATCTGCAGGCTTTGGCTGCAGATTGCTTTTAAGAAGCAAAGGATTAAAATTTGGAAGCTGATGTACAATAAGGGAAACCAAACCTTTTAATGACTGAGCTTCCTGTACAACTCTGCTGGCTCTTGACTGTTCCAGAGGCCAAAGAGCTGAAAGGAAACTGGGAGCATATTGCCAGGGATCATTAATTAGAGGGGGAACACTCTGCAGGGATTAAAGCACAGGACTCAGATTTTGCTGTTGGTTTGACTGTCGAGCTGCCAGGAGTGCCATGTTAAATATCCCAGCTGCAAAAGCATGCTGGAAACCATGATTCAATCCCTGATTTTAACACCTATCATATTTAATGCTGAAAACTAGGATTAGTTAGAAAGATACTGTGCAAAAACCTTGGGCAAACACAAGAGCCATTTAAGTGGGGCAGGTTCCCTCCCTAACAACTCTTTCCCACTCAACATTATATTTGCAAGACATGACATTTAATGCTGCACCTCCACGAACAGCACATGCCACGGATAAAATGCCACAAGAAAGCAGAAATAATTTTGTGAAAGCCAGAAATAACAAAGCCTGAGTCTGCAAGGATTTTTAGCTCTGAGTAACCAAATGTCTTTTCAAATAATTGTTCCATTATTTCCACACAGTTTTGCCATCAGCATGGGGGTTACTGGGCTTGGTGAATTCACCAATTGGCCAAGGGAAGCATTTGAATCACAACTTCTGCTGTAGAGGACACTAGAAACTTACTTCTGCTCAGCGCTCTTATTTGGTTGACACAATTCCATAATTTCAACAGATATCAGGACAGTCTCACACATACTCACACAGAGTGATGGTATCAGATTGCTTTCCACATGAAGGCAAACTGCTGAAAAGTCTACAGCCTGGCTCATAATGATGTGAGAACTCATGGGAACAAACCATGCTCCCAAGAGGAAAATGTGACAAGTCTGCTAAGATGGGAACAGGGTAAGTGTGATGGCAAGGGTTGTTACAGGAAAGGGAATTGATGGATGTCTTGGAAATGTCTGGCTGACAGCAGCAGAACTCTGCCCACTATGTCTAGTCTGGAAAGATCTTCAAATCTTGAAGCTGTCCATGGGACTTGAAGCTCCTTACTTGATGTAAGATTTCTTATAATTCCAACCTGTGAAGATCAACCAGACATGTATGATGTGAGGAACCATATCTCTAACTCTAACCCCTCCCTTTCTTATCCTGTAGCCCCCAAACATCCTCCAGGATGGGTAGTTACAGATGGATATTCCCCAAATAGCTTTACTGATATTCATGTGAGCAGAGTTCAGCAAGACACTTCTCCCATAGTCCAGGTTTCCCTCCCACATGGACTTACTGGTGTGAAAAGAAGAAATGTAAGCTCTAATTCAAGCTTTTTTTTTTTTTTTTTCTTTTTCTTTTTGTCCAGTTGCTATTTATCAGGTCTTTTCTATCCATTGATTGGTTATATCTTTCATCTTGTAAAATGGGACTTTATAGCAGACCTTTCACCCTCAAAAAGGGCACAAACTGCAGTGGTGACAGCTCCTGCAGCTTTGGTCTGTGCTGTCTCAGATCAGCAGTTTCCCTCTCTCACTCACAAACACACATGCAAATAATGTGAAAGTTAGAGAAACCTCAACTAGACACAGAGCAGAGACATGAACACAACCAGGCAGATGTCAGTTGTTCTTAGCAAAGGTGGATCTAGAAGTTTACAAAGTAAAAAATCTGCTTTTTCTCTCTTAACTGCATTTAGATTGCTGTTTTTTTGAAGTTACATCCTTAGTTTGGTTATTGGAAAGAGCTAGAGGAGCTTTACTGGATTCAGTGTTAAATACTCCCCTGTATTAAAAATGAAAAAGAACTTGTATTTATGAGCAGAAAGATAGAAATTATGGTAACTATATCTCACTACCAGTGGCATTTCTGATCTCCTCTGATCTCCTACCACCACAATACTTTTCGTTCCAACCCTCATTACCCATCTCACCTTGCTTGGTCTAATGACTGGGTAAGGGAGAGCTAATTTCAGATCAAAGCCAGATGGTTCAGTGCCCATATGTTGACTGTCTGGCCAGATTAGCTAAATCTCTGTGGCTGGGAGGCCAAGGAGTTGAACTCTGGGGTCATGTGTGGTCTCCAAACGACAGACTGTTCACAACACATGAAGGAAATCAGTATCTTCAGTAATATTTTAAGGTCTCTGTGCTTCTGTCAGGTTAATTGGAATGGGCAGGAAATATCATCGTACACTCCTGTCTGCTTTGGAAAACTGGCTAGAAGAGAAATACCCTGGATGTCCTAGAAGATGGGACACAAAAGCAAATGTGGAGGGATGAATCACTTCATGCACCTTCCCTCAGCTGTGACCGAAGAGGAGACAGTGATAAAAAGCCTCAGTGCAAGTAGCAAGTGGCTCAGAACAGAAGCAGGGGCAGCCAAAATTTGGGAGAGAGACAGATGCCCACCTGCCCCTCTTAGCCTTAGAAGATGTTGATTATTTTTAAATTAACTTTTTTTTTTGCCAGTTCAGTTATTTCAGGATTTAACCCTTCAATTTGTCATGTAATTTTCTATATGCAAAGAAATGAGCCAGGATGGGCTTTGCCCTGAGCCAGTGTCCCAGGAGAATGCTGAGTGATTCAGCTATCAATGCAGATGCCTCCTCTGGGGCTTACATGGGGTGTGACCCACTGCAAAGAGCAGAAAGGATGGGGAGGTGCCAGAAGACCTTGTCTCATGCTTACGCAACCTGACCTCTCTCCACTTCATCTTTCAGATTCTACCCATCACCTCTGGGATCTCCTGTTACTCGAGGTTGAAGATGCAGAAATTATTCCAACAATTTCAATGGCCTTTCTTTCCCAGCACTGCCTGTTGTCTATCATGAATGTCAGCCTTACACACCATGTTCATAAAATATTCTCATGAGATTTCCCGTTGATAGTGTCAAGTTGGAGACATTTCACAGCTGGAAACCTTAGCTGTGTAGTTAAGCGCCTTTAACACTAACTGACTGTGACAAAACCTACCCACATACACCTTGCAATTTCTGATCCATGCCCTACCTAGTGTCACACTCCCTAGCAGTGTAATCCTTCTCTTCATTTCTAATTTCTCCATAGCCTGTAAGCAGAGCCTGGTCTGGCTCCTTCACTGCCAGGGGCATTTGCAGTCTGCATGGTGGCATCCTTTCCTGCACCACTTTGCACAGCAGTGCAGCTTGAAGAAGGGGAGAGTGTTTGTTTATCTTAAAAAATAGCTCTGGTTCCCTCCTGGGAAGGGGAGAGACATGTATGAACCTCCTCAAATCAAGAGCACATGTATTTTCCTCATGAAAGTACTTTCTAGCTATCAGGCATGGTGCAAAGAGGATGCTGGAGGCAGATCCTATCATAGAATCACAGAATCATCGAATGGTTCAGGTTGGAAGTGGCCTTTAAAGGTCACCTAGTCCAACTCCCCTGCAGTGAGCAGAGACATCTTCAACCAGATTGTGTTGATCAAAGCCCCATCCAATCTGACCTTGTATGTCTCCAAGGATGGGGTACCCACCACCTCTCTGGGCAACCTGTTCCAGGGTTTCACCACCCTGACTGTAAAAAAATTTATTCCTAATATCTAGTCTAAATCTACCGTGTTTCAGCTTACAACCATTACCTCTTGTTCTATCACCACGTGTCCCTGGTAAAAAGTTTGTCTCCTGACCATTTCTGCAATAATAGCTGACTCCAGCTGTCATGCCAGGCACACTGCTGGGTCCATTACACATGCAAGGAGTGAGCCCACAGGCTCATTGCCTCCCTGGGACACAGGCTGAGGTTGTGCCCTGTTCTGCCTCACATTTGGATCACAACAGAGCTCAGACAAAGGCTGAACATCTCCAGCACAGATGCATGGGCTCTCACTAGGCACTGGTGGAACTTCATAATCCCACACAAACCAAACAAATTAATATAGGCACTTTCAGAATAAAAATGAGGAATTCCTAGATTGCACATCCAGAGTTAGGTGCCAACCTTGTGTCCAAATGTCTCAGGCATTCCATGTGAAGGCTGCTCAGTAGCCTTTAAAGAAAAAGAAATTCAAGTTCTGGGTCTTCTATCAGAGTAACTCACAGCTCCAACAGGAAGACCAGGATTAAATAACCTTCCAAAATGCTTGGACTCCTACAGTAGGACCTTCAGCCCATTTAAGGCAACATAAATATCCCCATGTCAGTGACACCCCTGATGCCAAGAGTATCCCCAGCTCCCATGAGAAGCAGACCAAGCCATCAGAATGGTGGTTTCCAAGCAGTGGATCCCAATTGGCACTGTTCAAAAAAGGCTTGCAGACCTCGAGCAAAACCTCCAGACTGTTTAATGTGAAACATATCAAAACAAATACTAATGATTAATTAATCATTAAAGGTGAAAAGGATAAAAGTAGTAGCTTCAAGGATTTATCTCAGCTAAAAACTATCTTTTAGTGGTTGGCAACAGCCCTGTTTTTCCAGTGTGGAGGAGTGTGGATTTACATGTGCAGCCGGTAATTATAGCTGATTCCCACTCCCTTGCCTGGGAGATGTGTGGAGCTACATGCAATTAAAGGTGCTAAGGAGCTCCTGAGCTGAGGTGGGTTGTTCTGAAGGGGTTTCATGCAAAGACAGATGAACAATAAAAGAGGCTCTACTTGCCAAACCCTTGACAAACTTTGCTTTAAAGAGGAAGACTGACACTCTGGGAAGGCTGATGGTACTGTAGGCAGTGCAGCTATCCCTGTACCTTGCCTCACCAAATAAGAAGCTCTTATTTGTTTACAGTGAATGAAGAGCTGAATAACTGGTATGATGCTCATTTCTTAGCCTCCTGGTTCTCAGACGAGTGCAGCATGTACACATACATTCAGTTATATCTGAAACCTGGCAGCAGATACTACAGTTCTGAAAAGGAAGTGAAAGATCCATCTGATACAGACAAAGGGATGTTGTTGTCTACTATCACCTCCTTGACTGGTCTAAATACAAACTAATGAAGAGCAAATGGTTTACAACCCACACATCTGTATAGATTAGTTAAAAAAACATGGAAAATCAGTGATCTGGATTGCAAGATGTAACAAAACTATGTATTTCATCCCACTCTATGGGAAATAAATGAAGCTGTCACTCAGGAGATGTGACAGAGCTGGGACTTCCAGCTGTGCCTTGTAAAGGGTCTTTGGCTATTGGGTTATCCCAATATCTAGCACATATGGGTGAGGTGGACATTACCCATAGTGCTCATCCTAAGGACACGTAATAGTACAAAAGTGTCGACCATTTCTGTACTCAGAGGACAGTGATGTAACCAAAAGGACACTTTGGCTCACAGCAGGAAGCAGGGCTGTGCTCTACACTCATTCCCAAAGAGGTTTATGCCTCAAACCAGCATTTTCTCCAAAAGCAACATGGAGAAGCAAACAGGCAACCAAGTGCAAATGACATCCTGAGCATAAACTTTCTGCCCTCCCCAGGGAAATTGGTAAGTCTTTCACATGCTCAGCTCTGCCATGTAGTGTTGCCTGGAAAATTGAAAGCCTTGACTGGGGTCCTGTCAGCTTGTAATAATTAAAGCCTTGTAACAGCTTTAATTATTTAATGGTCCCGGCTGCCATGCTAGAAGCCAACACTGTCAGATTTGCCCAGCTGCAGTTGTCTCCTACAGGAGACAGCAAATGCTCTCCAAAAGTGGTGGGAGATCCTGTGGGCACAGGGGGTAAAAAAATAATAACCGCTTTGCTTCTCCTGTCATGTGTGGTCATGAGTCTTGGTCAATTTTCAGTGTATTTGTGTCTTTAGGAACAAACACCATGAATCATCTTGCCAGAACCTTGCCCACCGGGATGACCCAAGGGCCGTGTGCCCAATCAGCAGTGAAGCCAACGGACCAGGATGCTGGAGCACAGCTCTCCTGGGCAATCCTCAGCTGGCATTTCAGCTCAAACACTCGGGCAGCAGGGATGAGCTGTGTGACAAATTCCTCAGCAGCAACCTGCCAGATAAACCCTCTGCTTCCCAACAAGCCACTGGGAAGCCAATTTATTTTATTTATTGAGAAAGACAGAAGGATAAGTAAGAGGCTAGGCAGGTTTCCATGTTTCATCATCACTGTATTAGGATACTCCTACACAGAAGACTGCTCCCCCAGCTGCCTGTGGGAAGTGCCAATAGGCCTCGGGTGAGTCACATACACCCTGTGCAGTAGGAGAGTAAGTGGGAAAGCTCTGCACAGCGGGGATGGATCCTGGAGGGCGACTGTGCTGCTCCGTGTTCATTATGAGTTACTGTCCTTAATCACAGCGTAGTTAAGGCCCAACTCAAAGGCAGAGTCACTTCTGACACCTGTGTGAAAGCAGTGGGACCTGCTGCATGTCCCAGAGCCACCCCTCTGCACAGCTGGTAATGCCTGAGGAAGGTACAGCCTCAGTCCTCCCCAGTGAACCTGAGGGAAAAAATACATCTTCTGCTTTCACTGCTGTTGGGCTTACTTTGCATGTGCTCTGCAGGAAAGAATCAGAGGGATAGGAAAGAAAACTCTCAGCAATGGGCAGAATTAAGGGTGACATAATTCAACTGGTCCAAATCTTGAAATTTTTAATCAGGCAAGACTGCTGGGAGTGTCACTTGGCTGGATTCAAATCTTGGCAGCATTGTTGTAGAGTCCAAAGCAGACCTGAACTTAACACACCAAGTGGCAGAAAAGTTACTTAACCAGAACAATATAGTTAGCAGAAACCCTTGCTAATAAGGATGCTTGTGTATAACAGCTAATTGCTTTTTAACCAGACAAGAATAGGTCTGAGAAAGTTAATCTCCCCAGTTTTACAAAGGATATGATAAAGGGAGTCTAATTAAAAATTAAATAGTGTTGAAGTTCATTTATTCTTGCTACTCGTACTCATGAGGTGTACAGGGACCATATGTGTAGGTTTCTATTTTTAAGAGAGAGAAACCTGGATTCACAAATGTCCCCAAAGTGGCCAGTAAAGAGTACTTCAAATTGCAGTTCCCTCTTTTCCCACTGTATGGAAGTAAAATTTTTAAAAACACCCACTCAGTAGTCAAGAAACAGACTGATTATTAGGTACTTTATGATGAAAGAAACTTCCTACAGCATCAAAGTACTATCAAACATCCTTCCAAACATCTTCAGTTAGCTAAATGTCTTTAAAACATATCTCTAAATGATTTCTAAAGGTGATACAGCCACAAAAGAGCTGGACAGCTAGAATTTTCCATGGTTTTAAACTCCTAATATCCACTGCAGATGGAATTTGTTTTTTTAATGTCACTGCAGCATTGTCCGGCTCCACAGCATGAAGGTTGACAACACCAATACTTCAGACAGTAACAAGCAGAATATTAATGTCATCTGCAATAATTATTCTTGAAAGACAACGAATCCTACATGCAAAATAAACGCATGTCCAACTGTAGGAATAGTAGAAAAAAAAATATATAGCAACAACATGTAGGTTATTTTTTCATTATCCTAGGTTTTACCACTGCCGTTTGGCTTCTCACATGTCATTATGAAGTAGGAATGGGAAAGAAAGTAGTTTGAAAATAAATGTATTTCAAATTACAATGATAGCAGATCCATCTTTTTCAATTTCTTGAGGTTTTCAGTCAACTAAGAAGAAATCAGTATGAAAAAAAGGGTTATTTCATGGCATTCAAGCAAATGTTTTCTAACCAACTGACTTACAAACTACAGTGCTATAGATTTCTAATACTTTATGCAGCCAAGTCACACATACAAGTCACACACAATGACTCATTTTTTCCTAAGCAATACATCTAATTAATTCAAGGTATTTAGAATGAAAGGTAGCTATTAGATGAAGTCTAAAATAAATTGTACTAAATGCAGTCTTTGAGCTGGCAGACACAGGGCATTCTGGTAACATCACCCTCTGCTGTGGTGTTGCTCACCACAAGTAACCCTGAATTAAATCGTTTAAGCTGTAGCCTTTTTAAAGCACATCTGCCAATAAAGCTTGCCAGGATGATGCTATAAGACCCTTAATACAACAAACCTTGCTTCACAAAGGGGTGTTATCAGTTTGGAGCAGGGTGGAGCATGTGTTTAGGAAGCAGGTGACCCCCAGCTCAGCCTTTAAGGCTACTCAACACTTGGTTTCTCCCAGCAGAAAAAAAGGAGCTACAAAGCAAGGGGTGTGATTTTACAGCATTCATTCCTGCCAACTGCATTCTTAACTGGGACAACACATTCATTTATGACACTGTGAAACAGTCATCAAGCCTACCCCTTTTTTATCATTACCTCATCTTTATGTGGCTTCAATAAATTCAATGTCTTGTCACAAATTGCAGGCACATTAGCACTTCACAGATGCTGAACACAATAGGTAAAAACTGCTGGGAAAGTAATCGGTGGTGTGATTAGCATCACCAACTTCAGGTTACAAGTTCATTTCTAGATGAATGCACAGATTCTCACAGGTCTTCCCATCTGTGATCTGGTGCTCTCTGGAGAGCTGAATTTGGAATAAAATTCACAGAACACCTCAATTCCAAAAGCAACACAAAACAGGCACAGATGTTCCTATACAATTCCTATTTTGTCTCAAAGCTTAAAGCCTAGAATTGCACAGGTCCACATCAATTATGTGTCCTCTCCTTTTTCACACTCTCTTGTACAATGCCCCTTCAAGTTTAACTCCAAATTGCATTGGAATTGCATCCTGACAGGCATCCTGTCCTAGTCTTTTTGCCCTGCTTTTTGCTATATCTGCCTAATTATACTACAACTTGTATGTGACTGCATTACCATGCCACTCTGTGTTCTGGTGGGATTTTAAAATAACAATACATTCAATGTGAATAATTATTTCCTCTAGTCAGAAGGACATTTGTGTGTTCTCAGTAGTACTAAGACAGAGGAAGCCACCTGCTGTGTTAATGCTTCAGCTCTGAGTATCCATTAACCTCCTAACTCCAACGGTTTTTCATTATGAAATCATGACCTTCAAACCAAGCATATGGGAAAAAAAGTACATTTCTCTCCACTCACATGGTTCTGAGGTGTGACTGGAAACACTGTTCTCACATGTTAAAAAAAATAAAATCCATCTTTGAGCTAGGACCAAAAAATGAAAGCTTGCAGAGCCAAGGAATTTAAGAAGTTATGAGCATTTCAAAGGGAGCCAGAGTTAACATGGAAACATGCTTGGTCTTCAGGCTGGCACAAGCTACCAACAAACATTATGAAAGATACTTTGGAA
>NW_009953811.1:3773307-3784507 GCF_000747805.2 Chaetura pelagica
TGACAACAGCAACTGACATCGAGAGGCACGAACAGTAGTCAAAAAAACAGCCAGAAATCTCCAGAGAGACCAGATCCCAAGGAATGTCTCTTTATCACCTTATATGTCTTTCTATAAGATAGAACCAAGAGGCAATGGTTGGAACGGGCAGAATTACAGTTCTTACTCCAAGACACACACTTGTAGATATCTAAAGTTAGATGACAGGGTAACCAGCCTGGTGTCCTTATCCACACTTCAGCTGCTCCACACCATGGTGATGTGGTACCTCTGAGCTGGTTCTGACATCACCATAATGTACAAGGCAAGGGAGAAGCAGACTGTCCACGGGGTTGACAGGTTTCAGCGACCTGAAACCAGGTCAACAATATGGGTGAAGTCACATAGTCATAATCCCACGTGCAAAATCTGCTGAGCAATTAATATTGCACCTGTCCTATGCGTTTTTAATTGTGACACAATTCAATGTTACCATTCTGATAACACAGACTGTTGAATTATGCTTCACAAACTCCATACCAGCTATGGGTGGGGAAGGTGAGGCTCTGTTTCTAACATGTCATTTCACTTTTGACAGGCATAAATAGAGTTCTGAGAAGATAATCAGTTGTCAAATCTCACAGCACTTAATCACTCAGCATGAATGGTTAAAACACTTAAAAGTAATCTCATATTAGTCTAATTGTTACTCAGTGCCTCCTGGTCTGGTTGCATTTTTGTTTTACGTCTTATTTTCTCCTGGCTTCAGCTGCCTCCTCCCACACACTAACTCTTTTTCAGAAGCCCATCTGAAAGTGGAAAGCTCTTTCCTTCTCTGTCATCTCTGCAGCTGTAACAACAGCAGGTCACATACATTTTCCAAAGGCTTGTGCTTCCATTTGTGCTATCTGTGAGACCCCGCTTGGGGAACAATCAGGAATAAGAGCAAGGTAAGGGAAGAGCCCCAAACATGCCCATTTTAGTCACTGCAATCTCATTTTCTCTGGCCTTTTTCAGTCACACACTGTGGCAAAGCACATGTCCTACTCCATGTTTTTGACTGTGCACTTTGGTGCACTATCTGTTGGTTCTTATGTTATCTAGCCCCTGAAATGTAAAACATTTATCTCCATCTTTAAGGACATTCTTAGACTATCCCTATGTAACCTACCTCATTGAACCCTCCATTCTCAACTCTCACAAGATGGTGATGCCCACCAAAGAAATAAACAGATTTTCAAGCAAGTATCTTTATGCTGCCTGTTACACTCACTGGATGCCCACCCACTTTGGAGCTGCTCCTTATCTTCAGGGTGACCATCACTCCAGCCCTCCTCACAGCTATTCTGGGCTCCTAAGAGCCTGTGTATCCCAGCCCATGGCAGGAGGCTTGGACTAGATGATCTTAAAGATCCCAAACCACGCTATGCATCTAATGATCTTGCTGATATCTTCTGCTCTCTCATCTGCCTGCATCTGCCTCTCATACCACATGTTTCTCTCCAGTGTGAAGGGACCACATTTGCACCAATTTCACCACATTTTAACAGCTTTTAGCTGTCAAGAATCTTTCTGCTGCTAAACCAATGTCTATAAGGCAGAAGATAAAGCCACAGAGCACAGCAGAACAAAGATCCCCCCCCTGCTCCAAGTCCCAGCCAGGTGATCACACTGTGGTGTGGTCTCCCTCTGACCCTTGAATCCTGCATTGCATGTGCCACTTTCAATCATAAAGGTGAAAACACCTAAACCCAGGAGGTTTATTAGTCTAGTGGCAGGCAGCAACACCACCCAGGAGATGGGACTTGTGAGCTTTCAGGTATCTCATCACCTGATCTGGCACCCCCACCAGGATGGGAATGCACAGCCACAAGCAGAAAGTCCCTCTCAGAACCCATCTCTAGAAAGGGCTGGAGGCTCTGGCTCCAGGATGAACAGAGGCAGCTGATGTACTGCCTGGAGGTAGGTCTCTGAGCTCCAGAGAGGGACAGGAGCTCAGGCACAGCCCTTACTTCCTTCTAGACAAATCTCCATCCAACATTATGACTTTCTAGAGGGCTGCTCTCAGGGTCCCAGTTCTCTCCATGGATCATTTCCACAGGCCTTGGACCACATAAAGGCAACCTACATCCCACTCTGGCTCTCAAGAGTTTCCTTTTCCTGCCAAATAACAATGCTACACTTTGAAGGTGGGACTTGGCCAAAGAGCTCTGCAGAGAAACAGTCTCCATCTCTTACTTGCCAGAATAACAGTCCTCTTGGGAGGAAGAACCCAGATATCTAATGGCCCAAAGGAACTCAACTTTCAGTTGATTAATGTAGAAATGGCCCTTGAAAGTGGAAAAATTTGCCAAGGGAGGGAAATGCAGGCCTGGAAATGAACAGAAATCTCTTTCAGCACCCATCAAGAGGGATGTGCCAGGTGTGAACAGGGCCTAAGCAGACTGGCCTGTGGATATGTTGACTCAGCAGACTGAGCACAGCTCCTTTTGGAAACTTCTTCTGTCTCACAGAAACCCTGAGGAAGGAGTTTGACTTCTGAAAATAACTGTCAGCTGCCTCCCAGGATGAATCCACTCACAGCTTAAGATGCTTCCTACTTCCAGAGCTTGCCTGTGTGTGAGTCTGCTATGAGAAGCATTTCTAAAGGTGGTTAGAAAAAAGCTAGAACATGACTGGTAAATGCTACTATCTTTCAAGACTAAAATGTCTCCTTGCTTTCTTGCTTACCCAGGTCTCCCACAAAAGAAAATGAAAAAGAACTTTCAGACACAGAAAGCTAACACTGGCTAGTGAACATCAAGCAGGTATGAGTATGAACTGCATTTTATAACCCCAGAAGCAGGGTGATTAACACCTCCATGAAGTTTGCCCCAGATCTTGCTGTTCCTGACCCAGCTGATGCATTCCTCAGACACCGTGGCAATGGTTTGCAGGATACAGGATGATAGATGTGTGCACACCCTCTCTGCTCACTGCAGTCCCTTGACTATATTAATCCTCAATTTCAAACAGGATTTACTTTTCATTATTTTATAAGCAGGCTGAGTGGAGTTGTGGATGAAATGCCCTCCCATAGCAGGGAGTGGGGCCAACAGCTGAAATCAAGAAGTGGTTTTCTTCACTGAGCTTCAAGTCATGGTCCTGAATTGATGTAGAAGTGCCTACCTCCTTGCTCCTCAGCATAGCCATCCACTCACTGTGGTCTTGAATACTCATGGATTTCTAACTCAGAGACCCCCAATTTCCATCCAGTTGATTGCCCTTGAAATGGGGACTGCTACACATTTTGCAAATAAATTCTTTTCTAAGACTAAGACATACTTAAAACCTACATAACTTCTAAGGATTCAGTATGATTAAACACACTGTTTGATAAAGAGGATCCTTCCCATGCATAATGCCAACCCTGATGCCATCTTTTATCCAGAGTAAAACCAAATATCCATCTCTTTAGGGATCCATGGCTCATGTGGACCTGATAAGATGGTACAAATACTTCTTTCAGGCATTTGTACAGAAAATATGTCTTTGCTTTTCACAGTCATGATTTTCCAGATGCTCTGGGTGATCCACATAAAAAAACCTCCAGCATCCCACTAGCACTGTTTGCAAGCTGCTCATACTAATAGCTGATTGCATCCAGTTGGATTTTAATTCAGAATGTAAAAGTAATGTAACTACAAGAAATTTAGAGCCCAATTCTCCAAACAAACAAGTTGTGCTATTAGGTAATGTAAAAGGAAGATGAACCAGTATTTCTTAGCAGTAGCATGTATTTGTTTAACTAAAGGTCAGGAGAAATAATAGAAAAAACTGTTCTCTCAGTTACTACAGAGGCAGATTTCAGGGCTGGGAATTTGCTCAGTTTTAGGTGAAATAATTTCATGTCAACAAGCAGTGCACTTTGCCAAGTACTTCTTTCACCTCTCCCACCACTCTCTGAGTTGGAAGTTGCCCAAACCCTCTTGCCCCATGACTCTGCTGTGCAGACTCTTTTTTTTCCAGGCATCTTCACACAGATAGTCCCTTCTACTTTTGGAACCTCTCAGATTTTTTTCTGTGGCCACTGGTTGTAGGAAACAATCTCTTTAAACCAACTCACTATTTGTTTTCCAAGAGGCCCGTGGTCAGCAGGAGAAGAAAGGCTGAAGCCTGGTCTAACCAACCTTGCAGACCTTCGTCCCAGTACCTCTCTCTGATGGAGATTTCTTGACAACACAGCTCCCCAGATAACCTGTTCCTCTCCCACCAAAGCCAGGATCATCAAATCTGAAGTAGCCCCTTTGGTTTCCATTCTAATTTTGAGAAGTCTCAGCTTTGATAAACTCTTCAGAGCCAAAGAAACCTGTATTTCTCCACTAAAAGCTCCCTCCAGTCACTGTTTATTCAAGGACATTTTCTCCCATAGTGCCTTATCTTTGCCATTGTGTTGTGGTCTAATTACTTCCCTTTTGAGAACTTAATTTCATTTATCTCCTTGGAGTCAGAAAGGATCGTATCAAATATGTAAACTCAGCTGTGCATGATATTCATACAAACAACAGCTACGTCCCTCGCTCTGCACACAAGTCTCGCTGTATCACAAGCAGAATCACAAGAAAAGGGAAGGTGCATTTGTTCAAGTCACCCTTTATTGCCATTGCAGAGGCTGCAACACTTCACTGTGCAAACTCAAGTTATTGCTAGCTGAAGTATGCTACACAGCATGCTGATGAAACTAAAATCTTTCTGGATTAAGAATAAATAGCCACCCTGCAAGAGTCTGGATGAAGAAGCCTCTGTCTGAATTCTAATGGAAGGAAGGTGTTTGTTTTCTGAAATTTAAGCAGATTTCTCTTGGTGAACTCTACTGATCCATGCGGTGCAATACAGCTAAAAAAGTCTTTTCCCTGCTTTCTTTGTTCTTTATATGCCTGTGCTCTTCATTGAGCATCTGCCTGGGTTGGTATCTCAAGTGTTGGTACATGAGCCCCATTCCCAGACACGATGCCATGACACATGTAGCTGCAGTCACTGGCAATATTCCACTTTTTTTTTTTAAACACCACAAATAAGAGAGTTGGGGCTGTTTAGCCTAAAGAAGAGAAGACTTGGGGGAGACCTTACAGCACCTTCCAGTCCCTGAAGGGGGCCTACAGAACAGCTGAGGAGGGGCTTTTCATCAGAGAAGATAGTGATAGGACAAGGGGTGATGGTTTTAAACTGAGAGAGGGGAGATTTAGGTTAGATATTAGGAAGAAATCCTTCACTATAAGGGTTGTGAGGAACTGGAATGGGTTGCCCAGGGAGGTTGTTGATGCCCCATCCTTGGAGGCTTTTAAGGCCAGGTTGGACAAGGTTTTGTGCAACCTGGTCTAGTGGTTCCCTGCTTATGGCAGGAGGGTTGGAACTTGATGATCTTTAAGGGCCTTTCCAGCCTTAATGATTCCATGATTCTATGAAGTCTTTGTTGTCTCTCTGTTACTAGTATGGACTGCAGAGATCCTGAATGTTGGGATGTTTTCTAACAGATTGTTTTTTCCAGGCATGTTGCTTTCCTCTCAGAGTGTGAGGAAGAGGGTTTTATAATACACAAAATGCGTAACAGAAATTACAGAAAAGGTTTGTACAAATAAAAGGGAAACAATCTCAACCTAAATAGCTACATGGCAATTTCAGTTAATGCTGTAACCAATTCTTATATTAAATAATTTCAGATATTTATTTTTTTTTATTTTTTTTTTACAAGGAAAAGCATAAAGAGCATGATCTGCAACATGCTGTATGAGAGCTGTTCTAACTCTGCTAGATGAGATGAGGAATAAAAAAGTAAGCTCAAATTGAAGTTGCTGTCATTACTATCCAGCATGGAGGAGAGCAGAGAAGAACGCTGCCCAGTGCTCATGGCTCACCGAGAATTGCTGCTGGTGGCAAGGTAAAGGTAGGGGTTGGAGACTTCAGGAGGACACACAGAAGTGTTCAACAAACACCAGCTTGTCTAGTGGTCTGTCACTAAAAATGAATTGGATTAATTTCCTTTTCACTCTGCAGAAATCAAAGCAGCCTATTTCAAAATAAATAATGTCATCTCTCAGGCCAATTAAATTTTGCAAGCCGTGACCAGGGGCAGAAGAGAGGATCAGAAGTTGGGCTTTGTAATGAAAGCTGACTGCAATCTTAATTGCTAAGTGATGTTGGCTTGTCTTCATTGTGCCTTCCTCAAAATACAACCCTTTGATGATGGCCTGTTCTGGATCCCCCTCTGCACCCCATGCAAGGTCATTAAGAGCCTGTTACAACCCTTCCTGCAGACATGGGCTCTTCTAAACTTAGGTTATAGCATCTTCTGTTTTTAGCACAGAAGAGCCCTGTGCAGTCCCCAGCTGATGTTAGGAGCACTCACCTGTTAATTTATGCATGGCAAAAAGCAAAGAAGGAAAGCAAAAAAAATAAAGCAGAGGCAAACTGATGAGAAAAAGACCTTTTTTTCTGCAATTTGAATAGACACTGATCCCCAAGACAACAGTATTTTCTACGAGGTATCATGCCCAAGATCTTACTAAATTTCGGGCAGGTGAAACAGCATGCTAAGTATAAAGACAAGTCATTACAACTTCAAGACTCCTTTTTCACTCCAGTGCCAGTTTGACATGTGTCCCACCCTATAAAATTATTTGCTATTACCTCTTCCTATGTGAGATCACCTTAAAAACAGTAATTAGAGGATATGTTTGTTTAGAGGAATGCAAATGACTGCTTTGCTTCAGGGCCTGCCTAGCATGTCAAGCTAGCTGGGAACCACACCTGGCTACCAGAATAAAATAATCAGTGACATTATAAATAGTCTGTGTACAGTTTTATATGGAATGTAACACTTCCCTCCAACAGGGTTCATGCATCATTTAGTGCTTAACACATTCTCCAGAAGAGGGAAATGTCTCAGACAAGGATCAGTGCTTAACCATTTGAGGGCAGGCATCCTACTGCAATGACATCTTGAGCCAGGTGGGACCATTGCCAGTTCCCAGAAAGGAAACAAAAAGACTTGATCACCACCTTGACTCCCAGTGAGCATATTTGTCTTGCCTGTCTCTGACCAAAGACTTCACAAAGAAACTGGGCCTGCTGCCTGGTTTCATTCTCACTATGGGTCGATCAAACATCCGTGTTTTGCATCACACCACAGTATTTCAGCCTGGGCTGGTCACCTGCTCTGTAGGGCATCCAAGAATAGGTTTTGGTACTAATCTAAAAAACTCTTACACTAAATTAAGTTTATGCTAATCCAGGGAGCACCCACCTTTCAACTAAACTCAGTTACTTCAGCAATGCCTGTCAGACACAACTGGTTTAACAAGTCCAAGGGGACAGGAGAAAAGATATTGCAATGGCTGACTCAAGGCTCTGGAAGAGTTTTCTGAAGGAGAGCAGGAGGGAACACTCTGTGTGTCCTAGCAAAGCTAGAGTTTATTTTTCTACAGAAATTATTATTAAAGGATTTTGGACTATGAATGGCACTCAAGCACCAACACAATCCAAATGATGATTTCTACCAATACCCATGATCTTGCCACCATCAAATATGCTGAAAGATCTGTTTCTTCAAGAATGCTTTTCCCACAGACCTTGAGAAAACACTTCCACCTCTCCACAGGCAGAGAAGGTTTATTTTGTATTTAATTGTTTGCAGTGTCACAAATACAGTGCAAAAACACCACGGTGAGAAACAGCTATGAGCCATGGCGGTTAAAGATATTCCTCTGGGGCTAAGAGAAGCAGACAGAAATGGGTTTATCATATGGTCCATACCACAACACATGCCACACCAATGGCAGATCACACGTGACCTGTCTCCTGTGAGCAGGAAAGTCAGTTGTGTGAAGAACACCACTAACCCCAACCAAAGGAAAAGGCAAAAATACGGGTGTTCTCTGTGGGACAACTACACTTTACACATCCATCCCTACCAAAATAATTTGTCTTAGAGCAGCATTACCAGCCAGAGCCTGGACAAGAAGGTGTTAAGCTATCTGGTGGGGAGTGACAGCACTGCAATGGCTTAGCCTTTCCTAAGTCAGAAATACCACAAATTACAGAAATCCCCGTGCTGTCTACTCAGTGGAGTGTGCCTCCTCAGGGCATGCTTTTCAACAGACCACGCCATGGTAAAGGTCAGCATCATTTACAGACAAATCTGTTTTATAATACTTGGTTCCCACTGTGCTCTGGATGAGAAGACATCCACACAAAACCAGCTTTCTCAGATCAACACACATCCTTGTGGGCATCTTGCTGCAGAACAAGGAGGAACCAGAAGTGCTGGTTCAAGCAGCAGGTTGCCATGCCCACATCATACACATGGGGCAAAACAGACCCGAGCCAGCCTGTGGCACAAGCACTTGAAAGCCTGTTCCTCTGCAGCTCTGAGTGCTTTTTGATCCCTCTCTGGTTTTGTTTTGACTGAGGCAGTAAACACTGGGGACGTTTGAGCCCTTGTGCATCCATTTTCAAATAATTTCCAGTATTACTATGCATCTGGCCTTGAGTCTCAACCATAGGGATGCACCTCTGATAACATTCGGAAACTGCTTCCTCGAGTGCAAAAATGATCTGGCACATCATTTTAGTTGGCTTTTTATACCTTTTAGAGCTTATCTGTAAAATTCCACTATCTATAAAATACTAGAGGCAAATTCAATCAAGCTTGCAAGGGGATTCACAGTTCCCAGCCACATTCCTAGCATGTGATGACTCTTTCAGGGTTTTTTCTATTCTAGGTGAGGAGTACAAAAAATGCAGCAGGGATTAACTATTTGGGAACCTCTTTCAGCATCTAAGTTGGGGAAGGTTTCTTCTCAAATATGTTTGCCTTCCTCTCAAACCTCCTCCATTCCCTCTTTCTCCTGGGTTGCTCAATCATAAAAGCATCCATGTGGCCACATGTCATGTTTAAATATATTTTCTATTTAGAGTAAGGTAGAGTAAGGAGGGGTGGATTACTACAGTGGATTACTAATAGGTGGATTACTACAAGTGTAATGACCCCAAGGTGAAGAGCATTTTTGCTGTGCTATAGGACAAATTAAGTCCTATTGGCAGAGCTATGAAAAAGCTACCATAGCAGACTCTGCTCTGCTTCTCTGATCAGCAGTAGAATTCCTCAATGTTAGAATCATAGAATCATAGAATCTTAGGGGGCTGGAAGGGACCTCAAGAGATCATCTAGTCCAACCCCCCTGTCAGAGCAGGGTCACCTAGAGTACATCACACAGGAACTCATCCAGGTGGGTTTTGAATGTCTCCAGTGAGGGAGACTCCACAACCTCCCTGGGCAGTCTGTTCCAGTGCTCTGTCACTCTTACAGTAAAAAATTTTTTTCGGATATTCACCTTGAACCTCCTATGCTCCAATTTACACCCATTACCCCTTGTCCTATCACTGGTCATCACTGAGAAAAGCCTAACTCCGTCCCCCTGACACTCACCCCTTACATATTTGTAAACATTGATGAGGTCACCCCTCAGTCTCCTTTTCTCCAAGCTAAAGAGACCCAGCTCCCTCAGCCTTTCCTCATAAGGGAGATGTTCCACTCCCTTAATTATCAAAATGTTATCAAAATGTTATCAAAAGTCTTCTCAGTGTGGGGAAAACTGTTTACAAAACAGCAAGACCAACTGCTCAAGATGCTCTGCTTTATTTTTAATACAAGGAAAAGCACAGCACTACAAAGCAGGTTTTAATTAACTGCTTTTTCTCAGCAATACTTTTGGCTCTGTATAACAGTGCCAAGTACTGATATTTATATAACTCAGCAATGGTGACGATTTTGCTTCAAAAATGTTATTTCAGTGGGGCTCTGCCAGGACCCAACAAACCCTGGAGCGTGTGCAGTTCTGGGAGGAGGCTCAGGGTAAAGATGCTCTTTTAGGACCCTCAAATGAAGAGTTTAGTCTGGAACAGGCTAAGAAAAATCCTATTTTCTGAGCTTGTTCCTCCACATTGGAGAAGGGAAACCATGGCCAGGATCAAGAACAAAAACACAGACACCAACACTCTCAGTGACACCAACATCCCTTAACACCATCTCCCACCTTGTAAAGCAGTCACAGCACAAGAACAGCCAAGGACAGGCTGAGATTCCTGTGAGGCCTATTAAAAATCTGTGAGCTCAAGTACTTACTAGAAAAAAAAAAAAAGCTAATAAACAAGGATTTCCTGAAAGCCATACCAGGAACTAACTCCTCCACATCTGTAGTGCCACTGGAGGCACCAGCATTGCTCCTCTGTAAGAGTTTTAACCTGCCACAGTTAACTTCTGCTTCCTCCGGAGGGTTGTTTTTTTCTTTTCATTCATCCTTCAGAGGAGTAGTTTCCACCCTGGGGAGTGCAGACCCCTGGGGACCCCTGGGGACCTTGTGGGCATCACAGGGTCTCTAAAGGATAACTAAAAAATCTGTTGTCTGTGAGTTTCAAGTTCAGTTGCTTTGCAGGAGCTGGCCCTGTCACTGGAAAAAATAAAAGTACCTGCTTATTCAATGGGCTGAAAATCACTATTATAAACCTTTACCTGAATAAACTCTTGGGCTATTGCTCTTTTATTTTCTGAAAAACAGGAAACAAATTGCTGCAGCAGTTAAGAAGCAAATTCCCTGACCAAAACTCTTCCTTTTGCCCCAGAGCTGGATCTCTAGCTTGGAGAAGAGAAGGCTGAGGGATGACCTCATCAATGTTTACAAATATGTAAAGAGTGAGTGTCAGGAGGATGGAGCCAGGCTCTTCTCAGTGATGTCCAGTGATAGGACAAGGGGCAATGGGTGCAAACTGGAACATAGGAGGTTTCATGTAAATATCAGGAAAAACTTATTTACAGTGAGAGTGACAGAGCCCTGGGACAGGCTGCCCAGAGAGGTGGAGTCTCCTTCTCTGGAGACATTCAAATCCCGCCTAGACAAATTCCTGTGTGATGTGCTCTGGGTGCCCCTGCTCTGGCAGGGGGGTTGGACTAGGTGATCTTTTGAGGTCCCTTCCAACCCCTCAGATTCTGTGATTCTGTGATTTATAGATATTTCATGTCCTTGGCTATGGATTCCTGTCGTGTCTCGCCCCCACAGCCTCGCTGTGCTCCTAAAATCAGCTCTTCTTCTCCCTCAGTTAACCCAGCCTCACAAGGACACTTATTTAATAAACTATGATAAAATCTGTATTGCCATCAGGATTATTACCAAACCAAGCACTCTTT